>NC_056747.1:194736930-195039430 GCF_019279795.1 Protopterus annectens
AGGGGCACACACACACACACACACACAGATGGTGTTTGCACACACACACAGATGGTGTTTGCACACACACACACACACACACACACAGATGGTGTTTGCACACACACACACAGATGGTGTTTGCACACACACACACACACACAGATGGTGTTTGCACACACACACACACACAGATGGTGTTTGCACACACACACACACACAGATGGTGTTTGCACACACACAGATGGTGTTTGCACACACACACACAGATGGTGTTTGCACACACACACACACAGATGGTGTTTGCACACACACACACACACACACAGATGGTGTTTGCACACACACACACAGATGGTGTTTGCACACACACACACAGATGGTGTTTGCACACACACACACACAGATGGTGTTTGCACACACACACACACACACAGATGGTGTTTGCACACACACACACACACACAGATGGTGTTTGCACACACACACACACACACACACACACACACACAGATGGTGTTTGCACACACACACACAGATGGTGTTTGCACACACACACACACACAGATGGTGTTTGCACACACACACACACACAGATGGTGTTTGCACACACACACAGATGGTGTTTGCACACACACACACACAGATGGTGTTTGCACACACACACACACACACAGATGGTGTTTGCACACACACAGATGGTGTTTGCACACACACACACAGATGGTGTTTGCACACACACACACAGATGGTGTTTGCACACACACACACACACACAGATGGTGTTTGCACACACACACACACACACAGATGGTGTTTGCACACACACACACACACAGATGGTGTTTGCACACACACATGGTGTTTGCACACACACACACACAGATGGTGTTTGCACACACACACACACAGATGGTGTTTGCACACACACACACACACAGATGGTGTTTGCACACACACACACAGATGGTGTTTGCACACACACACACACACACACACAGATGGTGTTTGCACACACACACACACAGATGGCATTTGCACACACACACAGATGGCATTTGCACACACACACAGATGGCATTTGCACACACACACACACACAGATGGCATTTGCACACACACACAGATGGCATTTGCACACACACAGATGGCGTTTGCACACACACACAGATGGTGTTTGCACACACACACACAGATGGTGTTTGCACACACACACACACAGATGGTGTTTGCACACACACACACAGATGGTGTTTGCACACACACACACAGATGGTGTTTGCACACACACACACACACACAGATGGTGTTTGCACACACACACACAGATGGTGTTTGCACACACACACACAGATGGTGTTTGCACACACACACACACACAGATGGTGTTTGCACACACACACAGATGGTGTTTGCACACACACACAGATGGTGTGTTTGCACACACACAGATGGTGTGTTTGCACACACACAGATGGTGTGTTTGCACACACACACAGATGGTGTTTTTGCACACACACACACAGATGGTGTTTGCACACACACACACAGATGGTGTGTTTGCACACACACACAGATGGTGTTTGCACACACACACAGATGGTGTTTGCACACACACACACAGATGGTGTGTTTGCACACACACACACAGATGGTGTGTTTGCACACACACACAGATGGTGTGTTTGCACACACACACAGATGGTGTGTTTGCACACACACACACACACAGATGGTGTGTTTGCACACACACAGATGGTGTTTGCACACACACACACACAGATGGTGTTTGCACACACACACACACAGATGGTGTTTGCACACACACACACACACACACACAGATGGTGTTTGCACACACACACACACACACACACACAGATGGTGTTTGCACACACACACACAGATGGTGTTTGCACACACACACACACAGATGGTGTTTGCACACACACACACACAGATGGTGTTTGCACACACACACACACAGATGGTGTTTGCACACACACACACAGATGGTGTTTGCACACACACACAGATGGTGTTTGCACACACACACACACACACAGATGGTGTTTGCACACACACACACACACACACACACAGATGGTGTTTGCACACACACACACACACAGATGGTGTTTGCACACACACACACAGATGGTGTTTGCACACACACACAGATGGTGTTTGCACACACACAGATGGTGTTTGCACACACACACACACAGATGGTGTTTGCACACACACACACACACACAGATGGTGTTTGCACACACACACACAGATGGTGTTTGCACACACACACACACACAGATGGTGTTTGCACACACACACAGATGGTGTTTGCACACACACACAGATGGTGTTTGCACACACACACAGATGGTGTTTGCACACACACACACAGATGGTGTTTGCACACACAGATGGTGTTTGCACACACACACACACACAGATGGTGTTTGCACACACACACACACACAGATGGTGTTTGCACACACACACACAGATGGTGTTTGCACACACACACACAGATGGTGTTTGCACACACACACACACACACACACACACACACACAGATGTTTGCACACACACACACACAGATGGTGTCTGCACACACAGATGGTGTCTGCACACACACACAGATGGTGTCTGCACACACACACACACAGATGGTGTCTGCACACACACAGATGGTGTCTGCACACACAGATGGTGTCTGCACACACACACACAGATGGTGTCTGCACACACACACACAGATGGTGTCTGCACACACACACAGATGGTGTCTGCACACACACACACACACAGATGGTGTCTGCACACACACACACACACACACAGATGGTGTCTGCACACACACACACACAGATGGTGTCTGCACACACACACACACACACACACACACACAGATGGTGTTTGCACACACACACACACAGATGGTGTTTGCACACACACACACAGATGGTGTTTGCACACACACACACACACACACACACACACAGATGGTGTTTGCACACACACACACACACACACACACACACACAGATGGTGTTTGCACACACACAGATGGTGTTTGCACACACACACAGATGGTGTTTGCACACACACACACACACACACAGATGGTGTTTGCACACACACACACACACACACACACACACAGATGGTGTTTGCACACACACACACACACAGATGGTGTTTGCACACACACACACAGATGGTGTTTGCACACACACACACACACACAGATGGTGTTTGCACACACACACAGATGGTGTTTGCACACACACACACAGATGGTGTTTGCACACACACACACACAGATGGTGTTTGCACACACACACACACACAGATGGTGTGTTTGCACACACACACACACAGATGGTGTTTGCACACACACACACAGATGGTGTTTGCACACACACACAGATGGTGTTTGCACACACACACACACACACACACACAGATGGTGTTTGCACACACACACACACACACACACACACACACAGATGGTGTTTGCACACACACACACACACAGATGGTGTTTGCTCACACACACACACAGATGGCGTTTGCTCACACACACACACACAGATGGCGTTTGCTCACACACACACACAGATGGCGTTTGCACACACACACAGATGGCGTTTGCACACACACAGATGGTGTGTATGCACACACACACACACAGATGGTGTGTTTGCGCACACACACACAGATGGTATTTGTACACACACAGATGGTGTTTGCGCACACAGATGGTGTTTGCACACAGATGGTATTTGCACACACACACACACACACACACACATGGTGTTTGCACACACACACACACACACAGATGGTGTTTGCACACACACACACACAGATGGTGTTTGCACACACACAGATGGTGTTTGCACACACACACAGATGGTGTTTGCACACACACACACACACACACACAGATGGCGTTTGCACACACACAGATGGTGTGTATGCACACACACCCAGATGGTGTGTATGCACACACACCCAGATGGTGTGTATGCACACACACACAGATGGTGTGTATGCACACACACAGATGGTGTGTATGCACACACACACAGATGGTGTGTATGCACACACACAGATGGTGAGTATGCACACACACAGATGGTGTGTATGCACACACACAGATGGTGTATGCACACACACAGATGGTGTGTATGCACACACACAGATGGTGTGTATGCACACACACAGATGGTGTGTATGCACACACACAGATGGTGTTTGCACACACACAGATGGTGTGTATGCACACACACAGATGGTGTTTGCACACACAGATGGTGTTTGCACACACACACAGATGGTGTTTGCACACACACACAGATGGTGTTTGCACACACACACAGATGGTGTTTGCACACACACACAGATGGCGTGTATGCACACACACCCAGATGGCGTGTATGCACACACACCCAGATGGCGTGTATGCACACACACCCAGATGGCGTGTATGCACACACACACACACACACAGATGGTGTCTGCACACACACAGATGGTGTCTGCACACACACACAGATGGTGTCTGCACACACACAGATGGTGTCTGCACACACACAGATGGTGTCTGCACACACACACACACAGATGGTGTTTGCACACAGATGGTGTTTGCACACACACACAGATGGTGTTTGCACACACACACAGATGGTGTCTGCACACACACACACACACACACACACACACACAGATGGTGTCTGCACACACACACACATTTTTGATTTGCACACACACACTTGATGTGCGCACACACACACACTTGTGCACACACACACTTGTGCGCACACACACTGTGCACACACACTTGATGTGCACACACACACTTGTGCACACACACTTGATGTGCACACACACACTTGTGCACACACACATACACTTGTGCACACACACACTTGTGCACACACACACACTTGTGCAAACACACTTGATGTGCACGCACACACACACTTGATGTGCACGCACACACTTGATGTGCACACACACAGATGGTGTTTGCACACACACAGATGGTGTTTGCACACACACAGATGGTGTTTGCACACACACACAGATGGTGTTTGCACACACACACAGATGGTGTTTGCACACACACAGATGGTGTTTGCACACACACAGATGGTGTTTGCACACACACACAGATGGTGTTTGCACACACACACAGATGGTGTTTGCACACACACAGATGGTGTTTGCACACACACACACAGATGGTGTTTGCACACACACACAGATGGTGTTTGCACACACACACACAGATGGTGTTTGCACACACACACACAGATGGTGTTTGCACACACACTGATTTGCACACACACACACACACACACACTGATTTGCACACACTCTGATTTGCACACACACACACACACACACACACACACACTCTCTGATTTGCACACACACACACACACACACACTCTCTGATTTGCACACACACACTCTCTGATTTGCACACACACACTCTCTGACTTGCACACACTGATTTTCACACAGATTTGATTTGCACACACATGCACACTCTGATTTGATTTACGTTCACTCCGATTTGATTTGCGTGCACACACAGACTTGATCACACATTTTTGATTTGCATACACACACTTGTGCACACACACACACACACACACACACACTTGATGTGTGCACACACACACGTGTGCACACATGATGTGTGCACACACACACACATGCACACTCTGATTTGATTTACGTTCACTCTGATTTGATTTGCATGCACACACACTGACTTGATCATACACATTTTTGATTTACACACACACACACACACACACTTGATGTGCACACACACACTTGATTTGCACACACACACACATACATTTGATTTGCACACGCACACACACACACACACACATTTGATTTGCTCACACACATTTGATTTGCACACACACACACACACTGATTTGCACACACACACATTGATTTGCACACGCACACACATTTGATTTGCGCACACACACTCTGATTTGCACACACACACACACACACTGATTTGCACACACACATTTGATTTGCACACACACACACACACACACACACTTGTGATTTGCACACACACACACACACACACATTTGATTTGCACACACACACACACACACACACACACATTTGATGTGCACACACACACGCACTTGATTTGCACACACACACACGCATTTGATTTGCACACACACACACTCACACATTTGATTTGCACATACACGCACACAGATTTGATTTGCACACATGCACACACAGATTTGATTTGCACACACAAATTTAATTTGCATGCACGCAGATTTGATTTGCACACACACAAACAGATTTGATTCACACACACACACACACATATTTGATTCACACACACACACACACACACACACACACACACACACACACACACACACACACACACAGATTTGATTTGCACACACACAGATTTGATTTACACACACACAGATTTGATTTGCACACACACAGATTTGATTTGCACACACACAGATTTGATTTGCACACAAATTTGATTTGCACATGCACACAGGAAAGGCTGACACAGTTTTACTAGCTATGCCCACTTCCACCCAGTCTATAAGGTAGTTACTGCCACCAGACACTCCCATGCCAGCTACTCTAAGGCTCTTACAAGGGTACCCAATTATACAGAGTGAAATTAATATTAAATATGAATGGTAGTTTGGCCAATGCAGTAAGGCTTTCAGGAGTGACCACAGAGTCAAACAGATGAGTACTCTCAGAAGGTTAAAATATTCTCTAAAGGACCAGCCTCAATGAAAAGTTTAAATATAATAATAAAAAGAACATGAAATTATAAATATCTATTTGCAATAAAAAAAAAACAGTTTCATTCACAGGTAATATTGAAAATAACACAGGTGGACAGGTTTACACAGTTACAGAAAAAACTATACTTTACTAATGTCACTAAATTTTCCTGATTGATCTCACGAGTTACTATTTCCTGGTGACTTACTAGAGCAAGTTAAGATGAAGTAGTTGAGTGATCCTTCAATGTCTGGTTACAAGATCAGACTGCCCACAGACTTCAGTCTCCCCCAGTATTAAACATTTTTAGTTCTAGATTACAGAATGACATATCTGGTCATCTGACTTCTGGTTCCTATGTACCCCCCCCGCCCCATTGCTAGAAACTGACCGGACTTAGTGCGTCAATAATACACAGAGAACCTTGCCAAGATCTGCTGCAGCTCCTGGAAGTCAAAAAAGCACAAAACACTTCCAACTCTTCCTACAGAAACTAATAAACCATACTTATATCGTGTCTCTGGCTTAATTCAAAACTGTGACATAACAGCTTTATGGCCTAGGCCCAGTAATTTAATTTTTTACTATTTTTGAAAGTTTGTGATTAGCTTCTTCTCTTCCAGTATCCCCTATTAAAACATTCATTTAAACAGTTACAAAAATGTGTGTACATTTCTTTTTCTGTCCAGCAGGGCACACTGATGATGTAATACAAGCAACTTTACAAATATGTTTTTAAACACAAGTCTGTTCAATATATAAATGAAATACAATTCTTTACAAAATTCCAGCTAGCTGTGCTGGCATATGTTATACATTCACTACCCTTATTCTGGTGGCATAGTTGGCAATATCTCACATTGTCACACCCTGTATTATCAGGCTTGGTTTGTATTGCTAACTTCTTTCTGTATTATTCAATTTGGTGCTGTGATCTCTGGAGACTTTCAGCTTTATCTATACTTCAGTCTTGATATATTAACACATGTACAGTTCGGATGTCTTCAGTAAGTTTAAGGTTTGCTTCACTGCAATTAGTTTTGATTTCTTACTGTAACTTTTGTTTTGGTGTATTACTTTCACCAAGGTTGTGGCTACAAAAGGATATTCACATTCAGTGAGACAAAAACATTAAACTGAGCAGTTGCATTGTTCATTAATATACAGCAAGTTTACACTAACTAGCTAGCCAACTAATAAAATAAACACACAGTGATGCAGGGGTGCTGGACACCCCCCCCCCAGGTTGTTTCAAACTAGTCTTCGTGTGACATTGCAGCTAGTGTGTGCATTAGTAGTTGAAAATATGTCAACACTTCAACAGTTGTTAGTTATTCATATAATTTAAGTTAGCAGTGTCAAGACTTGCAACTTTTTTTCTGCAAGAAAATTGGGAACAATGCAAAACAGTGTTCAAAGACACAAAATCTGGGACAATTTAATCACTAATTTAATTCACTTAAAGTTAAAAGAACAGAGTTTTGGCACCCACATGTATTTTCTTAATAAGCAGTTGAAATATCTAATGTCTGGCATTAGAGACTGTCTGCAATTCTTAATTATTTACCAGAATATCAAAAAGATTTGAGCGACAAAGCAAAAATACGAGGCAAAATCAGGGATAGTTGAAAGGTACAAGCACAGTTCATTTGTGCTCATGTCTTGTTGTAAAATTAGTGTTGCAGAGGTCTTCAGCCAATATATCGTTCAAGGTGAGAGAAAAAAAAAGAACAGGAAAACAGAAAATCCTTTCGCATGTCTCATATTAGTAATCCGCCATCTTGTGACAAATTCTATCATCCTGAAATATGTCAGTAAGATGATAAAACTCAAATGAAAATAAAAGTTCTGGCCCAAAAATTGTAGTTTATTGGTTGTTTGGGCAATTTTTTCCATCTCTTTCAACTTTCCAGTCTAAAAGCCCATATTTGCTCTTTTCCTGCCTTTCTTTTAACTAGTCTAGTCCAGATACAGATTTGCTGTATCCAGGACTGTATGTAAGCTTCTGAGCCCCCCAAGCCTTTCTTTGTTGGAGGGAAGCATTATAGCTTATCAGTGGAGTGGCAAGCACTAGGTAGTCTATCTATCACAAGAGGAGTGTTTTTATGTTCCGAAATTTGTAGTTTATTGGCCATTTGGGCAGTTTTTCCAGCTCTTTCAACTTTCTGGTTTAAAAGCCAATGTTTGCGCTTCTTTCCCACCTTTCCTGTAACTAGTCTAGCCAAGATGCAGATTTGTTGTATTCAGGATGGTTTGTAAGCTTCTGAGACGTGCCAAAGTCTGCTCTTCAATTTTTCCCTTATATCTGCTAGTTTTCTCCTCTCCTGCACTTTTACTAGCTTATTAGTCTAGCACTTTCCCATACCAGACTTCTTGTAGCAATTATTGTACCACACAAAAATGCTACCAGAACTAAACATTCTACAGGGAAACAGCTCCAGTACTTATTAATGCCCACCCCTCCAGGCATGTCAAAAGGTCAGTTCCCTGTGCTTTCTCCTATTAACCTGCCCTCAATAAAAATCTACCCAAACAGCAGAGACCTCCAAGACAGAAATGCACTCGACTACCATAATACAACACTAATCACGAGATACAACTCTCCTAAACAGTGTGCTGCCACTCAACCAAAGCCCCTAAGGCAAAACAGCATGCCCAACACACTAGTCATAGGTGACTCGATAGTAAAGCACACTGATGTCCCACTTACTAGGTTGAATAAGGAGAAAGTAACGGTCAGTTGCCAGGATCCGCCACATAATGCATGCACTCAGGTCCCTCAACAGGTACAAATATGACTCTGTCATTGTAGATGTCTGTATGAATGAACTGAGAGATACCTCCCTAGACTACATGAAAAGAGACATGGGGGAGCCCTTGGATTATGTAGCCCAGGCGGGTACGACCCTAGCCCTGAGCAGCATCCTACCATCACCCAGAATGATACCATAGTACAAGCAGAAAATTATTGATTTCAACAATTAGCTAAGTTTCTGGTGTAATTCTAAGGGGATCCAGTATCTGTCTGCCTGAGGTGACATGATTAACAGACCTCGATGCTTTGCCAGAGATGGCCTGCATCAGTCACCCCTGGGCTTCTGGATACTGGCCAAGGCTCTTGCCACCCCTATAGTGCCTTTTGTAGGCAGTGTTCCAAAGACCAAAATACCACTGTAACAGCTACAAACAAATGCAATCTGAGGGTCATGCTGCTCAACTCTAGAAGTCTAAATCTCAAAATGCACTCATTTGAAGCACTCCTTAAACTGGAGAACATTGACATTTGTGCTGTAACAGAGAAATGGTTGCACCCCTGCACTACCAGGCTATAACTCATTCCACACTTTTCGGCCACAGAACTTGGACTGACGCTCCAAAGGCGGTGGTGTTTTCATATTCATAAAGGATGCACACACCTTCAGACTGGTCACCCAACATAATGCAGAGATACTTCAGATGCAGCTAACACTGGGTAAGACAGTGATTCAGGTTGTAGCCTGTTATAGGTCCCCAACCATGTCCCAAGACTCACACTCCACATTCCTAAGCACCCTGGAGAATATTACGGTCCAACCTAACACTCTCATACTGGGTGACTTCAACTACCTCTTCATTAACTCATGTACCAATACACTTTCCCAAAATTTCCTGGAATTCATTAATTCCAATTCCCTGGACTAGCTCATTCTTACCACCACTAGAGGTAGCAACATCCTTGACCTGGTCATTAACATGGGCGACCATTGCTTTATACCAATAGTCAACTCCTCCCTGGTTAGATAAGACCACAAACTAATCACCTTGGAAATCCACAACCCTCCCACCCACCCCCCGCAAAGGTAAACACCATGAAAAACTTCTCTAAAGCTAACTTTGGGCTCCTAAAAACAGAGGTGGCCAACTTTGCAGCACCCATGCAAATGGAGAATAGTTGCATGACTGCTGAATCATTCACCATTTCACTGTACGAACACATGCACAAATGTATGGATCTCGCCATATTCAATAGAACCAAGACACTCTTCTCGAAAAAAAGGAAGCCAATCTAGTGGTCCCCTGCCATAAACAAACTCTACAACAGAATGAGGAAACTGATGTGGAATGAGGTGAAGTCAAAGACTGAAAAAACTCCCTTATCAGCCTCAACAAAAAGTTGAGATCCCTCATCAAATCCTCTAACGTTAGCTATGAAAACAGAATTGCAGCAGACAGCAAAGACAACCACAAGGCCTTCTATAGTTATGTAAAGAATCTCCACGGCAATACCCAGATTTGCTCTGAGCTACTGCACAGTGGTACCTCTTATACCAAGCCAACAGATATTACCAATATACTGGCAGACAGATTCAGTGCCAATTTTACCCCCCCCCCCCCAAGGACCAATCATAATACCAGTAGATTGCCAGGCATCCAGTATTACTGCTGCACAGGTTAAAACAGCACTGTCCAAGGCCAAGAATACAGCTTCTATGGGACATGACAATATCCCTGGCTGTGTTCTACATGAACTAGTATGAACTGGCACCTCACCTGTGTGCCCTATGCAATCACAGCCTCACCTCAGGCTTTGTCCCTACCAAATGGCACACTGCTACAGTCATTCCTCTCCACAAAGGAGGAGCAACTACAGACCCTGGGAACTATCGCCCCATTAGCCTGACAAGTCTGATATGCAAAGCTATGGAATGCATCATCATGAACCTAATAAACAAGGATACAGGGAATCTCCAAACTCTGGATCTCACACAGTTTGGTTTTGTTAAGGGTAGATCATGCCTGCTCAACTTAGTTGACTGAGTCAGTCACCAGAGCTTTGGATAAAAGCAAGGTGGTTCATATAGCCTAACTTGATCTGACCAAGGCCTTTGATACCAGTCCCCACTCAGGAATCATAGAAAAAACTCACTAAGATAGGCAGCAACCCATATATCACTAGGTGGATTACAAACTGGCTCACAGATGGAATCCACAGTGTGAAAGTAGCTGAGACTGCTGACCAGTCATGAGTGGAGTCCCACAGGGATCAGTCCTGGGTCCTTTCCTGCTTGGTATCTACTTCTCAGAAGTCCAGGCCAACACAAAGGGACTCTGGCTGACAAAGTGTGCAGATGATTGCAAGTTGGGAGCCATTATGAACTCCCCAAGTGATGTTGACATCCTACAGAAAGGCCTCACTGAGACCAATGACTGGTGTCAGAACCATGGCCTTAAGCTCAAGGCCAAAAAATGTGTAGTCATCTCCTTCAGGGAAAAACCCAGTTTCCATGAATTACCACATCAATGGCAGTCCACTGAACAAAGAAGGCATTCTAAGAGATCTGGGAACACAGGTTGACAGCAACCTCTCTTTCGACCACCACATTACCACTGTGGCCAGAAAGTCCTATATGGCACATCATTACTAAGGGTTTTGCATCCAGGAAGAATGAGGTCATTGTCTCCATCTACTCTTCCCTCATTTGGCATGTACCTCATTAGACACCTGCAACAACTGAAGAGGCCACAAAAGTACCTCACAAAGAGGATGCTAGGCCTTAAACATTTGGCCTATATGGACAGACTCAAAAACCTCCAACTATTCTGCGTCTCATATCACCTACTCTGCTTGACTTAGAAAGCCGTGTCTGCCCCAGCTCTGTTAGAAATGCTACATCTAAAGAAATCCCAGTTCTTCTGCACCACATGATCCAGAGACCGCAACCTCATTACCACAATCAACAGAACATGCTGGAGGTACAGGTTCATAACCCAGAGACTACCCATGCTATGGAATAGACTTTCCATACATGTCAAACAGTGCACCGCACTGACCCTCTTCAAGAGAAATCTTGAGGAGTGGATGGGAAATAGAAAATTCACCCCAGGGATGACTCCAGTGGTTCTACTACACAGAGGTACTGGGAACCAAGGTCGGGTGGTACAATTCCAGGGTAATCCTATGGGCTAGGCTTGTAAAGGTTCCAGGGCCATTAGCCTAGTACACACCTATGAACCTATGAAATAGCGGGCGGAAGTCAAACAGAACTAATCATAAAAATGTCCAAAAGACTAAATTAGTGATTACTTAACTGCCCTTCTTGCTTAAGTGTTACTTTTTCCATCAATGTATTTTATCTGTCACAAAAATAAGCCTCTGAGAACGCTCCAGTTTAAATATCAGCCCCATACCTCAAGTGTGCCATCTTTGAGGCAAAGCTGTAAGTTTACTTGTGATAAGGTTTTTCATAATTCTATGCATTGAAGAGCTGAAGCTGGTAACTTTCTACCAATCATCATACTGGTTGTTATTAATGTAATAGCATTACTTCCTCTTTTTAGTGGAGATACCTTGAAATGCAGTTTGCTAAATACAGTGCAAAAGGACAACTAATCCCACAGTGTGGGTGTAGTACTACCAATCATATTTGGGGATCAGAGAGAAAATGTTAGCCAGTTTCACACTTTGAAGACTCACGTAAAGAGTGGGGAGCATAGCTATAGCTAATGCTGTATGTGGGTATACCAGGGCACATTTGTCAGCTGTAAAATGCTGTGCTCTCTCTCTCTCTGGTGGAAGCACACAAACTGGCTGCTGCAGCAAGGTACTTAATGCAAGTTTCAGAAAGCATGTTATCTGCATGCATACAGCCAACAGCGGTCATGCAAGGTCTCAAACTTTCTTATATATGTATCAAACTATGTATTCATACAGTATGCAGAATGTTGTTGGGATTAAAATGTACTTTCTTGTGTGGAACGCGTTAGTTGCAGCTGCTGGCCAGTAGAAATATGCCAAAATGACTCCATGCACAATTGTGTACCTTGACTGTAGTGGCAGTCAAAATGGATTGTGTAGTAGTAGTTCCCTGTACCAAATGTTGCTTAAGTAATACAAGTTACAAGAGATCATCCATGCCTATACTTTATAAAATTAAAGGCTGCACAGTGTTGATCAACAAAGTATAGTTGTGCAAGTAAACTTACAGTAACAGCTGATGTTCCAGTAGTCTAAGCTATTTAGGTATTATTCCCTATATTGGCAAGCTTCCCAAAGCTTTGGGTGCCTTCCATGTGCTCAGACTGCTAGGACTCCTCAGGCGTCCCCTATAAAAAAAGTGGTTATAATCTCAAATTACTTCAGAGCATTTTTTTGCCCAGGAAGGAGGCAAGAGTCCTGTATACTTGTACTAGGAAACAAAGTGAAACATAGCTATAGGGCGCAAACAAATCCATCCTGGCAACTATAACAAGACCAAGTGGAAAAATAGCGGGCTGGATGGAAGAAGGAATGTTTACTGCAATAGTGATCCATTAGAACATCTGTTATGGTAAGTTTACTTTCATAAATGTACTATGTTCATACATGAATTACTGTTACAGTAGCCCAACGTAATTGGATAGATTTCCATAGCTTAGTCAGTGGTAACTAAAACGGGGAGGGTAATAGACTCCAGGAATCCCTAAAGAATGGTCCTGGCAAAGTCTGTTCTGGACATGGAACATTATTCCTGTTTGTAGTGCTTTGTAAACATTTGTACAGCAGACTAAATTCTTGCAGTTAGAATACTTAAGAGTATCAGTTTCCAGAAAGCCACTGAAAAGACAATGCCCTTATAGAATGAGTTATAATCTTGCCTGGAAATGGCTTACTGTGGTGAGAAAAAAAAAAAATAATAGCATGATTCAAGCATCAGTGAATACTCAGCTTAGTCACAGATGGTCTCCTATGAAGGTAAGAGGAAAGGAAAGGACAAACAGCAGGTCAGCATTCCTGAAAGGTCTTGTTTTATCTCGGTAATATCCAACCTCCCTGTGCACATCGAGAGAGTGAAGAATTCCTCCTCCCTTTTTTCTTGGATTGATCAAGACTGGGAGACTGATGGTCTGGCTTGAAGTAAACTCTTAGATGACATCAGGAATAAAGATATAATTTGATCTCAAAGAAATCCTGTCCCATATGAAAACTTAGGTAGGGGTGACTAGTCATAAGTGCTTGTAGCTCAAATGTTTACCTAGCAGATGTCAGAGCAATAAGTAAAACAGACTTCCATGTTAAAAACCCCAAACCAGCCTCACAAGCTGGTTCAAAATGACAATGTAAACATTTCAAGTACAAAATCGAGATTCCAAGGTGGAGCTACCCATTTTCTAGGTAGCCAAGTGTGTAAGAACCCTTTCAAATAAGGTTTAACTTGAGCATGTTCAAAAGGGGAGGATCTAGTGGCAGGCAGGTATAAATGGCCACCATATGTAGTACAAAAAAATATGTTTGTAATTCACAAATAAGAGCCAGAGGCAATAGAACCTGAAAAGGATCTTAGTTCTTTTGAGTGGCACCAAACAATCATTTTCATTTACATATATATGATTTAATGGGGTTTATATCAGATTATCGAAAGCTGACAATATCAAAGCACAAAACTTCAAACTTGCAACTTTGAAATCTGACCTCAAATGTGAAAAAAACACCCAAAACATGCTCTATGCAGTAGGGCAAGGCCCCCTGCACCCCCCCACACACCCGCTACTTAAATATACAAACTCCGAGATCACACTACAGTGCATTAGGGGAAATCTTCCCGCACTCTATGGCAATCTCCACTTTACGTTTCAATGTTTTCCATTTTTGAGGTTGCAAGTTTGAAGTTTTGAGCTTCGAACTAGTCAGCTTTCGATATTGTCATATACACCTGATTTAAATGGATCAATAAACACAAGTAAAGAAGCAAGTGCCGAATAAATAAAACTAAAAACCAGGTAAAAATTCAGCACTAGAAATGCCCAATACAGCTCTGATCATCCAGTTTATTGAAGGCCACAGTAGAACACAGAAGAGAAAAAAAAGCACAAACGCCCATAAGATACATTGCATTTTCGTCAAAACTTTTTTGTCCAGAATTCAGATATAAATGTCAATATTATGTCAATCACAATATAATATACCCAATCAAGTTTCAAAACCACCTATAGCAAGAAAGAATTAAATTAAAACTTTCAATATAGTTATAGTTAAAAAAAAAACATTGCACTAGTTTAACCAAAATATAAAATCATTAAGACAAACTTGTTTAAAATAGTCTCCTTTCCTGCACTCCACAATATCAATTGTAAAAGTGAAAATACATTAAAAACTTTTAAACCTTTTGAAACCCCTTAAATACATAACTTTACAAAATTAAAAGTTAAAAATGTATATTTATGTGTTTGTTGTTGTTTGTCTTTGTGGATTTTCCCGGTTAGGGGTCGCCACAGCGGAACTCTGGTCCGATAAGGATTGGCAGTAGATTTTTATGGTGCCGAATTGCTAGCCCAACGCTCAGCCTTCAATGAAGGCATGCCCATTCACGCAGGTCTTTCAAACACCACTCAACCGTGAGGAGGACATGCAGACTCCACACAGAAGACACTCCAGCCGAGAATCGAACAGGAGAACCTCTTGCTGTGAGGCAACACTACCGCTGCACCACAGCGGCTTATATACAAGTAAAAAACAGCACTATCTAGTGACCATGTATAGTAAAAATCACAAAAAGGCAAATAGTATAATATAAATCTCTTCATAAACTTGCAGCTCTCAATTTTAAAACTGGACCCAGGGAGATATCATTTAAACCTGGGGGCTTGTTGGCGTCCAATAGAATCTGCCAAAAACCTCCCCTGTACTCTATTCTGGTCTCCAAAGGTCCTCCTTTTAAATCCGTGGTTTTTAGTACATATATCATAGGTGTGTTCATAGATTCTCTTCCTCAACTTCCTCTCAGTCTTGCCTACAAAGAAGGCTGTACCTTTGTTACATAGTGACATGTAAATTAAACCACTGGAGTCACAAGTACTACGAACCTTACTTGTCACATACATGTCCCTGGCTTCTAGTACTACTGCCTCTCCATTGATAATGTACCTACACTGGAGGCAGAAACTGCATTTAAGTGTCCCAGCTTTTCTAGAATTTCCATTTTTTGACTAGATTGCTTCAATAGGTCATTATTTATAGTCTGGATCCTAATATCAATCTTAAACAGTGTATCAAAAATGCCTCCAAGATCAGAAAGGTTAGAAAACCTACACCATTCTCTTTCCATTATATCTTTAATAATCCATGAGTCCCCATTAAATTCTGTTAAAGCCGCTCATACCCCTGGTCCCTATTTTCTTCCAATTGCAAATCCCCAGCTAGCATATGTCCTTCTACGGGATCCACACCCAATATCGGGTGGAACCTATTTGCTCTACCCTCTAAGACATCATTGTAAATTTTTTCTACATCTTTGGGGGTAATCTCTCTCCAAGAACATCTTAGTTAATGCATTCTCTTTTACAAAATCTTGATCAATAGAACACATCCTACAAACACGAACAAACTGCCCTTTGATTATACCAATTTTTTGATGGTAAGGGTGTGAACTTATAAAATGGAGTAAAGAGTTGGAGTAGGTTTGTTTCCTAAAAACACTGGACTTAAACCCTTGTTCATATTTCTGTAAGGTAACATCCAGATAATTCACAGTGTGACAATCAAAATAAGGAGAAAACCATAAAAAGGTAATAGCGCCTGATAGATAATCCAGGAATTCTTTTAACTTTTCTTCCGTCTCCACCAAAAAAATTATATCTAGACCCTTTTGTAGAATTTTCAACAATCCTTATATTTAGAACTGACGGTGTATAATTGTTCCCACACCATTGAAATCATGTTGGCATATAAGGGGCACAACTGGCCTCCATTGCTACTCCACTCATTTGTTGAAAAAATTCCCCCTTCGAAAAATATAAAATAATTTTTCAAAATCAACTCAAGCTAAGATGCAATTCATCTTGCGTTAAATTGCCAAACATCCCAATGGCTTCCTCAAACCAGTTTAACCCCTCTAAGTTTGGAATACAACTAAAAAGGCCAACTATATCAATTGTTACAAAGTGTTACTGTTCATGATACTGTTTTACACATCTCAAAAAGGTCCCATGAATCCTTAAGAACATTTTGATCCCCCAAAGGAATTCTTTTCAGTTTCACATCTAAAAATTTCACCAATGCAGCTGTAACAGACTTTTCGGCTGAAACTATTGGCCTCAAAGGGGGACAAAATATTCTTGTGCACCTTGGAGATCCCAAAAAGATGGTATCCTTGGTTTATCATTATGTAAAAAGGAAAAGGTCTGCTAATCTATAAACCCTTCCAATAATAAATCCTTTAAAGTAATGTATATACGTTTATAGGCAACATTGATCTCATTGCGAGAGACCCTAACATACCTATTAACTTCAAGTAGTTCCATCATTTTAGCCTCATAGTCCATTTTATTCATTAAAACCGTGCCTCCACCCTTGTCAGGCTTCATAACTCTTACCATTTTGTTCCTTCTAAGTTCTTCCATCACTTTCCCTTCATTAGATGTCAAATTATTTCCTAGAGCACCTTTTCTTAATTTTCTACAAGTGCAAAAGAAAAACCAAGATCTACCAGGTAAAGCACCTTCAGTACGAATCACTGCTTGCAAAAATCACAAAACTGAAAGGTGCACCATAAGCTGTTTCACTGTATCACAAAAAACACTCCGAATGCTCCAAAGAATCCAAAGATTTAATAAAAACGGATGGACAAAAACAAACTGCAGGTAGTGAGCGCTTTCATGTTAAAAATAACGCTTCATCAGACTTCAAAAACCAACCTGAAGATGCTCATTAAATACACTGAACGGCTTCACAGCTGAATTAATCAACAAATCATGTGATTAAAATTCAACAGCTAAGTACATAACGCTGTATAAACGTGAAAGCAGAAGCCGAATACTTCACTTTTACAAAACTTCATAAAAATGAACAAAACAAATAATGCAAATCCATAAAGGATGATTAAAAACATGTATAAAAACTTGTATAAAAATATGTATATAAACGTATGCACTCAATATTGATATATGCATGATAAAAAATTCCTAATGGTTCAGTGGTCTACCCGCTAAGAAAGGTCCAAGTGTGATCTTATCAAGTCCAAGTTTATGTGCTTGTAATTTTAAGATCCAGTTACTCTCTCTCTCCTCCGTGTAATTTTTAATATTGCCTAGCCTGCTACTCCTGTAAACTATCTCAATTACTCTAAATTTAAAAGTATGAGTGGATCCTAATTCTACAGTATGTCGTGCCAGGGCATTGGTGATATTCGCTTTCTCAATAGCGTACATATGCTCTCTTATACGCTCACGTAAGGATCTGTTTGTTTTGCCAACGTAAAACTGTTTACAAAGCTGACAATCGGCAATGTATATAATATCAGTAGTCTTACAATCTGCATATTGCCTAAAGACATAGGAGTGTCCAGTAACTGGGTGTATAAAACAATTGGAGTCAGCTATGTGTTTACACTGTTTACAAGAACGACAAGGAAAAGTGCCTATCCTCTGGGATGATTTCTTGTCAGCATGCATCCTATCATAACATAATAGTCTGTTAAGTGATTTCATGTTCCTATAGACAAAATATTCTTGTGCACCTTGGAGATCCCAAAAAGATGGTACCCTTGGTTTATCATTATGTAAAAAGGAAAAGGTCTGCTAATCTATAATCCCTTCCAATAATAAATCCTTTAAAGTAATGTATATACGTTTATAGGCAACATTGATCTCATTGCGAGAGACCCTAACATATCTATTAACTTCAAGTAGTTCCATCATTTTAGCCTCATAGTCCATTTTATTCATTAAAACCGTGCTTCCACCCTTGTCAGGCTTCATAACTCTTACCATTTTGTTCCTTCTAAGTTCTTCCATCACTTTCCCTTCATTAGATGTCAAATTATTTCCTAGAGCACCTTTTCTTAATTAATTTTCTACAAGTGTTTCAAAGTTTAACTGCGGGTGTAAGGGTGAATTATAAACCCTTTTTAAATTCACCAGTTTCTGTACCCTTACCATTACAATCAAACATTAATTCAAGATTCTTTTTTTCTTAAAAAAGTTTGAGATCTATAATAAGTTTACTAATATTACCTAGGGATGAAATTAAACCATTTAGTGAACAGCCCAAAATGTCCCTCTGACTTCAATGTTACTATAGTTAAATACATTATATCCTTCAAAAGTCCTTCTAAAACAGTCCCTAAAAATTCATTTGTCATTTTGATTGTTTTCATTTGTTATCTTGTACGATTCTCCACCCCCCCCCCCTCCATCAGTCGTAGCTGTATCTCTGAGGCTGTTTGTTCCTCAGTCTCTCCGATCTGTGGAGGGAGGGTATTCTAAAGGGTCTTGACAGTTAAATCTAGGTTCATTCCTTCATGGTCATTGGATTCTGCATACTGATTTCTGGTAAACCAGTCATTGCGTTTATACCCATCTTCCCTCCTTTGGTGGTTCATATTACCCCTAGGTCTCAGAGCAAAGTAGTTATCCCAGTACTCTAATCTGTCCCCATCTCATTTTCTTGTTTTATGATTGATCCCTTGACACTTTGCCCACATAATTCCTATCCTCATAATATTTTTTTTCTTATAGTCTACAATGGAAAATAAGTAATTAACTACTCTCTGATTAATTACTTTTATTTCCTCAAAGAACATCCATTACCCTTTCATTGTATTTAATTAAAGCTTTTAAACCTTTTAATCCACACTTATCAAAAATGTTTATCAACTCCTTATGGAAGTCCGAACCTTCCCTCACATTGTTCGGGTATTTCCATCCCCTTAACCCTTTGGGTAAAATACCCTTATTTATTATACTCTTTCAAGTACAAGTTATCTATATCCAAACTTCTATACTTAAACATATGAGCTTCCAGCATTTGTACATTTTCCATACAACACAAATTGTTAAACACAGTCATTATTGTGGCTCAAGCCTCCTATTTGATTATCACAAATAGTAAATGGCTTCTTAAGCTAAACCTTTAAATCTAGATTCATTTTGTACACTGTGTTGCATTGTGAAGTCACCTTAGTTGTTGTCTGAATGTCCGGAGTCATTGCTGTTCCACTCACTGTCCATTGTCCTCAAAACTTTCTTCCAAAGCTGCTGGGGTCCTCTGAAGGTCAAATTCAGTAAATGGTCTTTGTTGTGTATTAGTCCACCATTAGTCCTGTTAAGGACCAGTTTGATTTGTGCGTCATTAGTGTGAGGCTGCCTCGCCTCCTGGTTGCTGGGAAACAAGTTAGTGGACGCTGAGGAAACAATACTAGAACAGAGGGGTGTCAGCAAATCCACTAGCGGTGTGAGCTGACCAATCAGCTTCCTTTGGTTTCCAGTGTCTCCACCTCCTGTAGCCATGGTATCGGGCCAATGTGAAAGGGTGACCAAAGCTTCCAAAACCAAACCAATAAACGCAAGTAAAGAAGCAAGTGCCGAATAAATAAAACTAAAAAACAGGTAAAAATTAAGTACTAGAAATGCCCAATACAGCAACGATCATCCAGTTTATTGAAGATCGCAGTAGAACACAAGAAAAAGAAAAAAAAAAAGCACAAATGCCCGCAAGATATGTTGCATTTTTATCTAACAGACTTCAGATGTATAATGTCAATATCATGTCCATCACAATATAATATACCCAATCAAGTTTCAAAACCACCAATAGCAAGCAAAAATTAATGAAAACTTTCAATAGTTAAAAAACGCACTATTCTAACCCAAATATAAAACCATTTTAACCAAAATATAAAACCATTGACAAACTTGTTTAAAATGGTCTCCTTTCCTACACTCCACAATATCAATTGTAAAAGTGAAAATACATTAAAACTTTTTAAACCTTTGAAACCACTTAAATACATAATTTTGGTAAAAAAATTAAAATATATATTTATGCATGTGTATACAATAAAAACAGAACAATCTAGTGACCATGTATAGTAAAACCTCAAAAAAGACAGTATAATATAAATTTCTTTTATAACCTTGCTGCTCTCAATTTTAAAACTGGAGCCAGGGAGATAATATCATTTAAACCTGGGGGCTTGTTGGCTTCCAATAGAATCTGCCAAAAAACGTCCATGTACTCTATTCTAGTCTCCCAAGGCCCTCCCTTTAAATCTGTGGCCATTTCTTCTAATACAAAAAAATTTGCATTGTTTGTCTTAATGGTTTTATATTTTGGTTAAATAGTGCATTTTGTTTTAACTATATTGAAAGTTTCAATTAATTCTTGTTTGTTATTTGTGGTTTTGAAACTTGATTGGGTATATTATATTATATTGACAGGATATTGATATTATACAGCTAAAGCCTGTTAGATGTAAACACAACATACCTTTCAGGCGTTTATGCGCTTTTTTCTTCTGTGTTCTACTGTGAACTTAAATAAACTTGTTGATCGGAGCTGTATTGGCTGTTTCTAGTGCTGAATTTTTACCTGGTATATATGACTTAATGGGTCTACATCACTTAATCAGACTGTTATTTAAGCAAAAACTTTTTCATCGAACCCTTTTAATTGAATAGCCTATTTGTTAAAGACCTTAATTATCAAACAAAATTAGATCGAACTATTTTAGCTGGCCAACAATATCCACAATAGAGAGTCCTGCCCACCATCCAACAATCATTGGTAGTTAATTAATATTCATACCAATGGCTGTATGAATATTCATAGCCTATTCCTAATTTACACTTATCAACATAGTACAATCTCAAAGGTGGTATATTCGGTTTGCAGGGGAGTGAAGGAGGGTTGCAGGGAGGCACACTCCCCCTGCAAAAGTGAGAGAAAATAAGTGGTTGCAATGTTTAAGTTATTACTGAGGCTACACCCACTTCTGAGCCATCTGGTCAGCCAGGTTGTATACTAATTTAATCTGTAGACAATATTACAATTAAAAGTAGTAGTAGGGTTTGATTAAATAAAATTAAGTTTTAATTATTAGAATAATGTTAAAACTTTGTATGTATTCCTGTTTTCAGAGTTGTTCAGTGACATCACAACTGCAGTTTGGTATATAACCAACTAAAATAGTTTGATCTAATTTCATTTGATAGTTAAGTCCTCAACAAATAGGCTGTTTGATCAAAAGGGTTCAATAAAAGGCTATTCGCTTAAAATAATGAATTAAGTGATAGAGACCCAATTTAATACCAGACTTTTCCACTCCTTTAGTATGTGATGCATGTCATCAAAAAAAAAGTTTTGGGTTGGGAGAGAGGCTTAATGGCTAAGGTGTTTGCCTTACAAACACAAGGTGCAGAGTTCAAGTCTCACAAGGGATAATTGGCTAGGCTTAAAATGGCTCGTTCATACAGGCAGTTAGTTGAATTTTTAGATTGCAGTGCATCAAACTCCCTATCTTGTGTGAGGGAATTTGGTCTGTAGGGAAGCTTATGATAATTGCTTTTAGCCAGACTGAGAGAACCACTGCTGCCTTGGCCAGAAGGGAGTCATCATCACAATTGCTGGAGAATCCTTCTGAGTCTTAAGAACCTTAGTACTTGCAGGAAGGGGCAGAGAAGCATACAGAGCATTCCTATCCATTGAAATAAGAAAGCATTTTCTTCCAGGCTTGACTGCAGGGAGTCCTAGAGCAGAAATTCTTTAGCAGCCTCTTCTGAGAGGAGGCAAACAGACCTACTTGAGGTGTTTCTCAGTCTGATCATTTCTTGAAAGACCAAGGATGAAGTTTGCATATATGGGGGGGGGAGTCTACCCTCATCCTGCTGACCTTGTCTGTAGTAAGGTTTTGCTCTGATAAAATGTATTTAGCTACAGAATCAGATTGACTTGAATTGCTACCTCCCAAGCCATCACCGAGTCTGCACAGAGGAAAAACAAATATAGTTGCAAGTATAGAAAACTTCTGGAAGAGCCTCATGTTGATCAAGAACGAACACAGGAATGGTTATGGAAAGGAGAAAAGATACGTGTTTATTCTCATTTTTTGTCTGCATTTTGATTTAATATCTCTGTAATCTGTGCAACTGTACTTTTTCTTCCTCTTGTGTGTCCCCACCCACCTTCCCTGTTCTTGTTTTGTTAGTGTTGGTGGCTCTGGAATTGCCCATCCCTCCTGTAAGTCTGTATTTGAACGCTTGTCCTGAGTCCATCTCATTTGGTCACTTAACCAAATACACTGAGATCATATTCTGAGTCTAGTGTTCACTCTACATAATACAGAGAGAAGATTTGAGAAGGCCAACCCACTTAGGTTCTTCCTTCCTCTCTCCTTGCACTTTACTAACAAATAAAAAAAAATCATCTGCTTTTACTGTATTTGAGCTTCCTCCTACATTATTTTGCTTTTGCCTCTTCTTAAAAGTACTCAATTTTATTTATTCTGCTGCACTTATTGCTGCTTGGTAGTAGCCTGATTAAATTGTAACTTTTATTCTAAGTCTTTTGGTTTAAGCACTAGGGCTTCATACCGGTTGTTTTACATTAAGAAGGTTTGTGGTCTGCACTGTTGTGGCAGGACAGGTAGCTTACATCCTTCTAAGCTGGAAATTGCTGATTGAAAGCTCAGTGTCTGATATTCTAAAAGCATATTAGTTCTGGTTTAAACACTTGGGCTTCAGGCCAGTTGTTCTACATTAAGAAGGTTTGTGGTCTGCACTCTTGTGGGAGGAGAGGCTGGATTCTGCCCTTCTGAGCTGGGAATTTCTGGTCACAGGCTTATTGTGCCTGCTTATTTGAACTGTTTCTTTCTGAAATTGGTGCGCCTTGTTGCTGTAGCATAGGACCAGATTCAGGCCTGCTGAATCTAGCTTTGTTTGCATAACTTGAGCACTGATCCAGGCCATCTTTTTTGGAGAAGGTTCCCCTGCACCCTAGTAGCGGGAGTGTACAGTTAGAACTTGTCTGATTGAAGACTGCTGGAACAGGGCTTAGTATTGAGTTTTTTTCTGGTTAATTGGGTAACTTGTTTAAATCAGATTGTTTGTTTTCTATTGTTTTATATATCTAAAAAAAATTGCACTTCTTATTCATCTGCTTTTACTGTATTTGTGTTTCTTCCTACTTTATTACTAGGGGCATTGACTACAACTCTGAACTGAGATATATAACAATAAGCATCTTTTTATGCACATTTAAAGTGTTTTTTAGATTGTATCTGCTTTATTTGATTGTATCTGCTTTATTTTTGGAAAAAATATATATATACTTGTTTCCTGCCTTTCTAAGCTAGTATAGTCCCATTTTTGGGTTAGTGCTGAATTCAGGGCTGTTACAAATCTCTGTGTTTGCCCATACCTTACTTGGATAGAAAGAAGTTTCTCTGTTCACCTGTGAGAGAGGGAGCTTTGAGCAGCCTATCTGTCCCTGGAGGAGTGGCCTCAGCCCAGAAAGTAGTAGTTTATTGGCCATTTTGGGCTAATTTCTACCTCTTTCATTTCCCTACTATAAAAACCGCATTTGCCCGGTTTTGTGCACGGGGCAGTGCCGGTTAGCTAAGATAGAACTATTCACGGCTTCACAAAGTCTCCTCTTGAAAGTTTGTCTAGTTCCAAGGGAAGAATTAAACTTAAGCACTCAAGCCATTCATTTCTCAGCCCAGCACTTGCTCAAAACTCATAGCAAGCACTTATAAATCCTAGCACTACAGAAGGACAAGGCTCTCTATTAATCCTTACCAGCCATTCAGTAAAACAGTTCACTGTACCTATCCAGGCATGTTCAAAGGGCAGTTTCAGGTGTACTCTCCAGTCCAACTGGTGAATCTGGGCATTTTGAGGCAATGTTACAACTGCCTCATGTACACAGACCACCCTCTCCTCCTACCACCAAACACTAATACATGCGAGAAATGCAATTATACAGCCAAACTGGAAGCTAAGCTCTCTCAACCCAAGAATGGATCAGACAGTCAAAAGGAGAAGGGAAATACTGGCATCACACCACCAGTCTCACATAGACCCATTAAACCAGCACTGGCAAAAAACACACGTAAATACACAAAAACATACTCGGAGGCTCTAAATAAAAATCTGCAAAAGCAACAGAGCCCTCCAAAGCAGACATCTAAGCAACCTCCACCCCCCCCCCAACACATACCATGAAACACATACTTCACAAAACCAGTGTGCCACGCAATCACAGCCCTCAAGGCAAAATAACATATCCAACACACTAATAATAGGTGACTCTATAGTCAGGCACACTGACGTCCCACTCACTAGGCTAAATAAGGAGAAGGTTACTGTTAGCTGCCTGTCAGGTGCCAGGATCTGCCACAACACAAGCACTCGGGTCACTCCAGAACAAGTACAAATATGACTCTGTCATTGTCCATGTTGGTGTGAATGACCTGAGCCATACCTCCCTGGACTACATGGAGACATGGAAGAGCTCTCTGATCACGTAGCCCAGGCCGATATGACTCTGAGCGGCATCCTGCCCTCACCAAGAATGATACCACGGTATAAAGATAAAATTATCAATTTCAACAATTGACTAAGTTTCTGGTGTCATTCAAAGGGGATCCAGTGTCTGTCTGCCTGGGATGACATGCTCGACAAGCCACGCTGCTTCGCTAGAGATGACTTGCACCTGTCACCCTTAGGCTTTCGAATAATGACCAAGGCTCTTGCCAGCCCCATAGTGCCTTTTTTAGGCAAGGCTCAAAAGATAAACTTACCACCGTAAATAGCATAAGTAACAAAAATCTAAGGGTAATACTACTCAATGCCAGAAATCTAAACCTCAAAATGCATGCACTCGAGGCACTCCTCAGTATGGAGAAAATAGATATATGTGCAGTAACAGAAACCTGGTTTAAGGCTCCAGAGAGCACCCCAGCACTACCAGGCTACAACTCATGACATACATATACGTGCAACTAACAACGGGCAAAACTGCAATTCAAATTGTAGCTTGCTACAGATAGCCCACCATGTCCCAGGACCCCCATTCTGCATTTCTGGAAACACTGGGTAACATAAAGGTCCTACCAAACACATTAATATTGGGTGATTTCAACTACCCAAACATTAACTGGGAGAACTACTCAAGTACCAACTCCCTTGCCCAACATTTCCTAGATTTTATAAATTCAAACGCCCTGGAACAACTGGTCAACACTCCCACCAGAGGTGACAACATATTGGACCTGTTCATCACCAACATGGGTGACTGGTGTTCCACACCGGAGGTCAACCCCTCACTGGTTAGATCTGACCATATACAAATCACTTTGGATATCCACATTCCACCCCCACCCCCGGACAAGGAAACCGTGAAAAACTTTTCAAAAGCAAACTTCACGTTACTTAAGATGGAGGTGGAAAGTTTCAAAGCCCCCATGCTAAAGGATAATGCTGTCCAAGCTGCAAAATCCTTTACTAATGCATTCTACTGGCACCTACAAGAATGTATGGATCGTGCTATCCCAAGCAAAACAAAGACTCACTCCTCTAAGAAAAGGAAACCAGTCTGGTGGACCCCTGCAATAAACAAGCTATACAACAGGAGGAGGAAACTAGTACAGAGAAAAAAAAAAAAAAAAAGAGTAAAATCCCAAGAAGGGAAGACATCCCTGATCAGTATCAGCAAGAAACTACGATCCCTCATAAAATCATCCAAGGTGAGCTTTGAAAGAAAACTTGCCAAGGACTCCAAAGATAACTACAAGGCATTCCTTAGCTATGTCAAGAATCTAAGTGGCAATGTTCAGATCTGCTCGGAGTTAGTGCAGAATGGCACAAAATACATTGAGCCAACCGATATTGCCAACATCCTGGCAGACAGGTTCAGTGCAAACTTCACCCCCCTCTCACCACCAAAAGGGCCCATAACCATACCAGAAGAATGTACAGCTCCTGAAATCAGACACTCGGGTTAAAATAGCCCTCTCCAAAGCCAAAAACACAGCATCAGTGGGACTGGATGATGTCCCAGGCTGCGTCCTACACGAGCTCAAAGACAAACTAACCCCTCACCTAAACACACTGTTCAAACTCAGCCACTCCACAGGCTATGTACTCAGAGTGGTGCACAGCAACGGTTATTCCACTCCACAAAGGTGGAGCCACAACAGACCCCAGGAACTATCCCCCTATAAGCCTGACTAGCTTGGTCTGCAAGGCTATGGAGTGCATCATCATGGAACTCATTAATAGAGACATTGGGCACCTCCAAACACTGGACCCTACCCAGTTTAGCTTTGTTAAGGGCAGATTATGCCTCCTAAACTGGGTGGACTTCTTTGAAACAGTTACCAAGGCTATAGACGAAGGAAAGGTGGTACACACAGCCTACCTAGACCTCAAAAAGGCCTTCAACACCATTCCCCATTCTGGTATTATAGACAAGCTCACCAGCCTGGACATAAACCCCTATGTCACAAGATGGGTTGCCAATTGGCTCACAGACAGAATCCACATGGTGAGAGTTGTGGGAGCAAGGTCTAACTCTAAACCGGTTACAAGTGGCATTCCCCAGGGCTCAGTCCTAGGACCCCTCCTGTTTGGCATATACTTCTCAGAGGTGCAGAAAAGCACATGAGGACTATGGCTGACTAAGTTCACAGACTGCAGACTAGGGGCTATAATTGGCTCACCGGCTGACACAGACATCCTCCAAAAGGGTCTCACTGAGATGGATACCTGGTGTCAAAATCATGGCCTCAAGCTAAATGCCAAAAAGTGCATAGTTATTCCCTTTGGAAATAACAAAGTACCCAAAAACTACCACATAGGTGGTAGTCCCCTAAATATGGAAAACGTAATAAGGGATCTGGGGACCCAAGCAGATAGTAATCTCTCATTTGATAATCACATCGCTAAAGTGGTTAGAAAATCTTTCTATGTGGCCCACCTAATCACTAAAGGGTTTGCATCCAGATCAAAAGAGGTCATTGTGCCCCTCTACTCATCACTCATCAGTCCCATCATAGAGTAAAATGCCCCATTTGCGTTGTACCTTACAAGACACCTGCAACAGCTGGAAAGACCACAGAAGTACCTCACCAAGAGGATCACTGGCCTAAAACAGATGCCCTATGCAGCTCGACTGAATAAACTCCAGCTGTACTCTGTTGCATACCGCCTGTTCAGAGGTGATCTCTGCCTGACATACAAGGCCATGTCCAACCCAGAATTGATGAACATGCTCCACCTAAAAAAAACCTTATCTCCTAGAGCCACACACTCTAGGGAGCTAAACCTCACCACAACAATAAATAGGACGTGCTGGAGGGATAGATTCCTGTCCCAGAGACTTCCCATGCTTTGGAACAAGATTCCAATCTACATTAGGCAGAGCTCCTCGCTAGCACTCGAGAAACCTTGACAAGTGGATGGGAAACAGAAAGTTTACCCCAGGGATCACTTCAGTGGCTTTGCTGGACAGAGGCACAGGAAACTAATCTAAGGGGGTGGCGAAAGCAAACACATTCTGGCTAGGCTTATAAATGCCTTCGGGCAGATAAGCTAGTATCTACCTATGAACCAAGAAATGAAAGGTTAATACTGACAGCCCAAGAAATGAGCTACATACATGCTGGTTTACAAAGTCCATTGAACATGTGGGAGAAAACAGACAAATGTAGGTTTTGTAAAACTGAATTGGAGCAGTCACACATCTGGTTGCGACACTAATGTCAGGATGACTGTATACTGAAAGGCATAATGGACATGACAAGTCTGTTGCACTGGAGATTGTGCAAACATTATGGTATCAAAGTGGCTGAAAAACACTGGAAACATGAGCTATAAAGTATCATAGAAAATGAAGTTTATATCACATGGGATCACCCATTACCAACAGTCCAAAAGACAGATGCTAGAAAACCGTATATATAGTGGTCCAAGAAAAGAAGTAGCAGCATTGATCACTGAATTCACCACACCCAGTGACTATAGGGTCTTGTGTACAGAGAGACAAAAATCATAAAATATCAGGATCTGCAGGCAGAAATGAGAGCAATGTCGAAGAAAGATTCCCAGACAGTTCCAATAGTAGTAGGACCAATGGGTCTTATAAAAAATAATTTAAGATCATATTTAAATATGTTACCAATCCATGTAACCCCTTACAAATTGCAGAAGGAGTCATTACTGGGCACATTGTGGGTGTTGCGAAGAGCATTTCTGGCTGACAAAGAGTCAAACA
Organism: Protopterus annectens; assembly: GCF_019279795.1. Lineage (NCBI taxonomy): Eukaryota > Metazoa > Chordata > Ceratodontiformes > Protopteridae > Protopterus > Protopterus annectens. The sequence goes on from NC_056747.1 coordinate 194,766,747, forward strand.
ATACTAATTTCATGAACTTTAAGTGTACTTTGACTTAGGAATGGGGTCCATTCCAGTCATGGTATGAGAAATTTAAAAAGGGGAGGATCTGATACCCCCTGCATCCATTTGTTTAAGTTGTCTGAACAATTGCAGATGTCCTGGGGACTACAGATGTTTTATGGCCTTCAAAACACTGATGACATCCAATATCTCACTGACATTTCTGTGCTTCTGTCTGTCCACTGTGTCCCACAGAGCTTAAATTTTTACTCTTTTGAAACCACTCCCCATGCCAGATCTGAAGAGTGTGGGGTGACTGGTGAGGATTCGGAGGTAAAAATTGAAGACTGATTGCAAACCATTTGCTCTACCCACCATCCAACCTCCCTCTTTACAAACTTCAGAACTGGAATCTAAAAAGACAAAGGTTATAGATGTCAAGTACATACTGATCTGAGGTACCCCTGTATTTTCCTCATGTGTAGTCGGACAAAGGGCAGCATGGTCATCATCAATGCCATGTAACCTAGGAGCCTAAGAAACCCCCTTACAGATGTTTCGCTTAAGCTGGAGAAACTATGAAAAAAATTCTGAAACATACCTACTTTGTCTGGAGGGAAGAAAACACTTCCAAGGCAGAATCAAACATGAATCCCATTAAAATCACTCTGAGACAGGATGAGAGAGAACTTCTGCACATTGATTTGAGAAGTTCCTGAACATTTGCTATAGACAATTGACAGCTAGAAAAAGTCTACATAGATAACACAGTAGTCCATACAGGGAGAGATATGAAGTCCCTGCAATCTGCAATAAGCAAGGACTGGAGCTAGGCATTTTGTGAATACCCTTGCAGCAGTGGAGAGTACAAAGTAAAACATAGGGTGAGCCCGACACAATAACTCTTAAATGCTTGGCAATAGGAATGTGATGATATACATCTGTTAGGTCCAGTATTACCATAAAATCTGGGAGGTAAAAATCAAAGGTACAAGATTTTGAAAAGATAACATTTTGAACTTCAAAATCTTGTCTAAAATGTTTAGAGGAAAAAGATCAATACTGGCATCTAGAATCCTTTTGGTTTGATAACTAGAAATGTCCTCAGAACAACAACTTTTACCCATGAGATTGACAGGCACCAGTTCTAGGACTCCCTGAAACAGCATGGTATCCAGAATGGGAGGAAAAAGAAATCTTGTTTCCTGGGCAAGGTGAAATCCTTTGAAAAAAGGGATTCCCATTGCCAGGAAAATCCCTGTTGGATTTCATTCAGAACGTAGCTGTCCGAGACCATCTGATGCCATAAGGGAGATAACTCTCAAGAACACAAAGATTTTCAGGGTGTGGGAGGGGTGGCTAAACAAGTAGATATAGTCATGCCGACTGGGAAGGTTGTCCTCGAGATCTGGTTGCTTTTCCTCTTTTTTGGGCCTCTTTTCCATTGTTTTAACACAAACAGCTAGCTCCTTGCTGCTTAAATTGCTTAATGGAAAAGGAGGCTGAAGATGAGGAAAACTACTTGGTTTAAAAGGTAAGGGTTGGAAAATTTGAGTCACTGCTTGTACAAGTCTTTCCTTTTTCATCACACTTCAGTTCTTCAGCTGCAGAAGGGCAAGCAGAGTGCCCTTATCTAAGGGGATATTAAAAATCATAGTTAACATTTCCAAAAAGGCTTTGATTTCAAAGCAAAGCAATTCCTCAAAACTGACCCAGACACAAAAGTCAGCTGCATCATAAATACATTTTAAAATATGCTTTGTCACCCAAGAAGTAGTTGTAAACAGATGCATTTAATGATGTTTTTTACCCAATAAAGTTAATTTCTGTATATTCTCAAAAGACAAAATCAAACTTTAACACAAGTTTGACAATTCAAATTCTAAATGTTGAAGTCTGAAGTAAATGTTTTCTTCCCTAACTTATCCACAGTTTTCCCATTTTGTCTTTAAAAAGGGGATTAGTAACAGTAACCTGATTCGCAGCAGCAGATTTGTTTAAAATTAGGATTAGAAAGCAAGTATTTATGGATCCAGGACACCACATATAGCCTGTCATACATCTTAGAGGCCAAAGGCTACCTATCAGGGAGGCTTGATGCTGTGAGAAAACAATATACTGTCAAGCAATACAGGAGGGATGTGTGCAGCTTTAGGCATAAGTCAAATATGTTTTCTGTGCCATAGAATTTCACTCTGACCCCACTGAAACACTTTTCATATTAAATAAAATCTCAGTGAAAATATAGTCAGTGAGACTTCTGAAACAATATCCTCAGAATCAGAATGCTCAGACAAACTAAAATCTTGATGAAATGCTCATTTTGGCAGCAAGGTATTCTAAAATAATTTGATGCTTCAACTACATTTTATAGGGACTACGTCAAGCACTCTCGGCAATTGGAGTGCATAGACCACAACCAAAGTTTTGGGAAGCTGGCCAGTGCGGAGAGTCATACCCAAACAGCACAGGCTACTACAATGTGTGGTGATCCTGTATTAACACTTTACATGTTAAAACTTTTAATTTTGTGACCTCCAGAGTACACTACAAACAAAGCACATGGTGTGCCCAGTTCCAGTGGGCTGATCAGATTATGGACATTCATAAATAGCAGGTCATCCAGATAAAATAAAAAGAACCAAATCTTAATATGAAGCACTATTATACAGCACATTTTAGAATCCATGAAATTTAACTATTGCAGTGAGACTAGTATAGGACACCAGCTACAATAATCTGCAATAACAGATCTATTGCTTTTTATTATTACTTTCTTTTTAAAGATTTGTTCCACCCCACCAACTCAATCCATCCCAACACAGAACATTGTGACACCATTCTTAATATGTGGATAAATCATTCAATATTTTTCACAGCTGCTTTTCAGGTGGTGTAGTTCTCTAAAAAAAACATGAACTGCAGCACTTGCTATTTAAATGAATTAAGTTTTTTCTCTGTGTTCTGCTGTCCCCCAACTGCAGTTCTTATGACTTGTATGTTTGTCCATGCCTTCTAAGAACCTAAATGAATAATTCATATTAGCCCATGGATGAAAATACTTACAGAATGAGCAACTGTAGAAACATTGAAACATTTCCAGCTGGACATTTCACATTTTAGCACACAACCAGAAAGAAAAGCTTTAAGAATCACATACAAGTGTCTTTATACATCTAGAAATACTGATATACACTACTAGAATTGTTATATAAAATCATTTAAGTATCAGAAAGGCAATATGTAAAGGCAATAATCTAGAGAGTAAGGAAGATACCCATGTGTCCAAAGTAATTGAAAATCATTTCCTACACCCTGTGACCTACAATCATCTCCCAGATATTTGCTTTATATGTTTGAGGATTTGTATCCTAGCATTTACATCCTCTATCTCTCTACAGGTAAAATCATCACAAGCTGTACAAAAGGACATGTACTCTGTTGAAAACAGATTGAAACCAGTAGGCTGGCTTCAAATCCCTTCTAGAATTAGACATGTGCATATAGCTGTGGGTTTTGCAAGTACATCTCTGAAGAGTACCATAGTTTAAACTAAAGCTGGATCAATATCCTTTGCTCAACGCTTTCTGGAATTCATAAATTCCAATTCCCTGGATCGACTTATCCACACCCCCACAAGGGCAACAATATCCTAGACCTAGTCATTACCAACATGAGTGACTGGTGTTCCACACCTGAAGTCAACTCCTCGTTGGTCAGATCAGACCATAAGCTAATCACCCTAGATGTCTGCATCCCACCCACCCCCACCCACCATTAAGGAAACCACGGTAAAAAATTTCTCCAAATCCAACTTCATGCTTCTTAAGACAGAAGTGGCGAACTTCATGACACCCATGCAGACGGACAATACAGTTACGACTGTGGAATCCTACACAAATGCACTCTATAAAGCACTTACATGAGTGCATGGATTGTGCTATCCCAAACAGAACCAAAACGCTATCATCCAAAAAAGGAAGCCAATCTGGTGGCCCCCTGCCATATACAAACTCTACAACAGAAGGAAGGAAGAAACTGTTGCAAAAAGAGAGTAAAATCCCATGAGTGGAGGAGCTCCCTGGTCAGCCTCAGTAAGAAGCTGAGATCCCTTATAAAATCCTCCAAAGCTAGCTACAAAAACAAAATCACCACGGATTCCAAGGGCAACCACAAAAGCATTCTATAGCTATGTCAAGAATCTCAATGGCAACACCCAGATCTGCTCTGACTTGCAGCACAACGGCATGAACATTACAGAACCAACTGATATTGCCAACATCCTGGCAGATAGGTTCACTGCTAACTTTACCCCCCTTCTCACACCCCTTCTCACACCCCTTCTCACACCCTAAAGGGCCCATATCTGTACAGGAAGAATGCAGAGTCCCTGTAATCACAACTATGCAGGTAAAAGCTTCACTCTCTAAAACCAAAAACACAGCATCCACGGGACCAGACAACATCCCAGGCGGCATTTTACATGAACTTCAGAATGAACTGGCTCCCCACCTAAGCACCATGTTCAATCATAGTCTCACATCATACTTTGTGCCCAATGAATGGTGCACAGCAACAGTTATCCCACTCCACAAAGGGGGAGCCACCACTGATCCTGGGAACTATTGCTCTATTAGCCTGACAAGCCTGGTCTGCAAGGCCATGGAACTCAAAGACATTGGTAACCTCCAAACTCTGGATCCCACCCAGTTTGGATTTGTGAAAGGCAGATCATGCCTTCTGAACCTGATTGACTTCTTTGAGGCAGTTACCAAAGCCGTAGACAAGGGTAAGGTGGTTCAAACAGCCTATCTTGACCTCACCAAGGCTTTCAACACCATCCCCCATTATGGAGTTATAGCTAAACTCACTAAACTAGGTATAAATCCCTACGTCACAAGATGGGTTGCCAACTGGCTCACTGACAGAACTACACTGTAAAAGTTGCAGTCTCTAAATATGACTTTAAACCAGTGACAAGTGAAGTACCACAGGGTTCAGTCCTGGGATCTCTCCTGTTTGGTATCTACTTCTCTAAAGTGCAGGCTAACACAGAAGGCCCCTGGCTAACTAAGTTTGCAGAGGACTGCAAACTAGGAGCCATACTAGAGTCCCCAAATGATGTGGACATCCTACAGAAGGGCCTCACTGAGACAGATGCCTAGTGTCAGAGGCATGGCCTCAAGCTAAATGCCAAACAGTGCATTGTTATCCCCTTTGGTAAAAACTCTGTACCCATGAACTACCACATAAACTGCAGTCTAATTAATTCCAAATGTGTGATGAGACCTTGGGACCCAGGTGGACAGTAGTCTCTCCTTTGATAATCACATCGCCACAGTAGTCAGGAAATCCTATGTGGCACACCATCACAAAAGGGTTCTCATCCAGAAAAAAAAGGTCATTGTTCCCCTCTACTTGCCACTCATTAGACCCATTATAGAGTACAACACCCCTTTTGGAATGTACCTCACAAGACATCTGCAGCAGCATCAAAGGCCACAGAAGTACCTCACAAAGTGGATTACTGGCCTCAAACAGATGCCCTACACTGACAGTCTCAAAAAATACCAGCTTTACTCTGTAGCATATCACCTACTCAGAGGAGATCTCTGCCTAACATATAAAGCTATGTTAAACCCAGAGCTGTTGGGCATGCTACACCTAAAGAAATCTCAATCCCTCTTGAGTTACATGCTCTAGGGACCTAAACCTTGTCACCATAATAAACAGGACATGCTGGAGGAATAGATTCCTGTCCCAGAGACTTCCTATACTCTGGAACAAGCTACCCGTCTATATCAAGCAAAGTTCCTCATTAGCACTCAAGAAAAATCTTGAAGAGCGGATGGGAAAAAGAAACACACCCCGGGGATCACTTCTGTGGCTCTGCTCAACAGGGGCACAGGAAATTAACTTTTTTGGGCGGCGTAAGCCAGGTAACCTTGTTGGCTAGGTTACTTAGGCCCTTGGGCAGATAGCCTAGTACCTACCTATGAACCTGTATGTTCTACATGACAGACACAGGTATCAAATGTACCATTAGAAGTAGGCAGTGTAAATTGCTTCCTATTTAAGGATTTTGTTAATGTGTTATATACTGCAGATGAGAGACAGTGTTATGGTTTGTCGAGGGTTCATATTTGACCGAAATCACAATTTTCAAACCCATTTGCCTGAAAACTTAACTGAAAACCATTTCCACAATAAATATACCATACAAAATATGTATTTTTGCAAGGGAGCAAGCCCCCTTCCCTCCCACATCCCCCCTCACTTATATATACTAATTGCATGGTCCCATAAACAGAAAAACAAAGCAAACACCCAACATGCAGTTAATCAGTACTAGATCCCAAAAACAGAAAAGTTTACACATCTGGAAGTACAATATGATACTGACCATTGCGATCTACATATACTCTGCTAGCTAGACTCACATCCCTAATAACTTCTATGGTAAGAAATGATGCAATCACTTATTTTCTAGACACTTCTACAGTTTTTGGTCAAATGAGTTTTCAGGCAAGTATGTTCAAGCATTTGGGTTTTGGGCAAAAGACCATTCGGGCAAATGAAGTAGAACCTGTCAAGTACTGTTTTTCATCACTGAGTCACTGACTGGATGGGTATGTGAAAAGCTGAAAGGGATTGTGTGCTTTCATGTGTATAGCAAAAGAACACTGGGGATAGGGACAACATTCTATGAACCACAAACTGCCATGAGAGAACCTAGTCCAGGGGCAAGATCATGGGGCACTCCATGTTATACAACTGTGATTATGTGAGGTAGTGCCAGCTATGTCAGGAGTAGTAAGATAGTGTATGTGTAACATATGCCAGCATAGCTAGCTGGAGTTTTGTAAAGAATTATACATAATTTGTATATCAAGCTGATTTGTACAGATGCTTGTGCTGAAAAATGTATTTGTAAAGCTGATTGTGTTAAAAATGTACCAACAGTGGGTCCTGCTGGACAGAAAATAAATACACCCGTATGTCAGACTGTATTGTAACTTGAAATTAATATATTTTTAACGGATGATACTGGAAGAGAAGATAATGTCAGTCCAGCTAACTTTGAAAAAGTGAATTTACTGCGAAAACACCTATAAGTGCCCAATAACGTAATTCAATACAGTAGCCAAACGAACACCGACCAAGGTAAAATTAACCACTTATATAAACAAAAACACGAACAAAACAAAAGTAAAATAGAGTTAAGCACTTTCACCCAACATCACAGGGTTTCATCAGAACTCTGATGAAACCCTGTGATGTTGGGTGAAAGCGCTTAACTCTATTTTACTTTTGTTTTGTTCATGTTTTCATTTATAAAATAAATATAAGTGGTTAATTTTACCTTGGTCGGTGTTAGTTTGGCTACTGTATTGAATTACGTTATTGGGCACTTATAGGTGTTTTCGCAGTAAATTCATTTACGTAGTAAATCTTTGTGGATTTTATAACTTTGAAAAAGTTTGAAATTAAATTACCTGATTTAGGCCATAATGATTTATCTTACAGTTCTGCTTACAGCCAGAGACAAAATGTCTGTGAAAACCATAGGTTCATAGGTACTAGGTTATCGGCCAAGGGCCTATGCAAGCCTAGCCAACAAGGTTCCCTGGCTTACACCACCCAAGAAAGTTATTTTCCTGTGCCACTGTCGAGCAGAGACACAAAAGTGATCCACGGGGTGTATTTCCTATTTCCCATCCACTCATCAAGATTTTTCTTGAAGAGTGCTAAAGAACTTTGCTGGACATAGATGGGTAGCCTGTTCCAGAGTATGGGAAGTCTCTGGGACAGGAATCTATCCCTCCAGCATGTCCTTTTTATTGTGGTGACAAGTTTTAGGTCCCTAGATAGTGTAGCTTGGAGGGATTGGGATTTCTTTAGGTGTAGCATGTCCAACAGCTGATCACCTTGGATTAGATGATATGCTATGGAGTAAAGCTGGTGTTTTTTTGAGGCAGTCAGTGTAGGGCATTTGTTTGAGGCCAGTAATCCTCTGTGTGGTGCTTCTGTGGCCTTTCCAGCTGCTGCAGATGTCTTGTAAGGTACATTCCAAAAGGGGCGTTATACTCTATAATGGGTCTAATGAGTGTCAAGTAGAGGGGAACAATGACCTCTTTTTTTTCCTGGATGAGAACCCTTTTATGATGAGGTGTGTCACGTAGATGGACTTCCTGACTGTGGCAATGTGACTATCAAAGGAGAGACTACTGTCCACCTGGGTCCCAAGGTCTCTTATCACACATTCAGTGTTAAGTAGATTGCTGCCCATGTGGTAGTTCATGGCTAAAGAGTTTTTACCAAAAGGGATGACATTTCACTTTTTGGAATTGAGCTTGAGGCCATGGCTCTGACACCAGGCATCTGTCTCAGCGAGGCCCTTCTGTAGGATGTCCACATCATTTGGGGATTTGACTATGGCTCCTAGCGTGCAGTCATCTGTGAACTTCGTTAGCCAGAGGCCTTCTGTGTTTGGTATCTACTTCTCTGAAGTACAGGCTAACAGGAGAGGTCCCAGGACGGAACCCTTTGGTACTCCACTTGTCACTGCTTTGAGGTCAGATTTGGAGTCTGCAACTTTTACAGTGTGGGTTCTGTCAATGAGCCAGTTGCCAAACCATCTTGTGATGTAGGGGTTTATACCTAGTTTAGTGAGTTTAGCTATAATTCCATAATGGGGGATGGTGTTGAAAGCTGTGGCAAGGTCAAGATAGGCTGTATGAACCACCTTACCCTCATCTACGGCTTTGGTGACTGCCTCAAAGAAGCCAATCAGGTTCAAGAGGCATGATCTGCCTTTCACAAACCCGAACTGGGTGGGATCCAGCGTTTGGAGGTTACTAATGTCTGTGTTCACGAGTTCTATGATGATACGTTCCATGGCCTTGCAGACCAGGCTCGTCAGGCTAATAGGTCGATAGTTCCCAGGATCAGTGGTGGCTCCCCCTTTGTGGAGTGGGATAACTGTTGCTGTGTGCCATTCAGTGGGCACAAAGCCTGATGTGAGGCTATTATTGAACATGGTGCTTAAGTGCGGAGCCAGTTCGTTCTGAATTTTATGTAAAATGCAGCCTGGGATGTTGTCTGGTCCCATGGATGCTGTGTTTTTGGCTTTAGAGAGAGTGCAGCTTTTACCTGCATAGTTGTGATTACAGGGACTCTGCAATCTTCCTGTATAGATATGGGCCCTTTAGGGGGTGAGAGGGGGGTAAAGTTAGCACTGAACCTATCTGCCAGGATGTTGGCAATATCAGTTGGTTCTGTAATTTTCATGCTGTAACTCAGAGCAGATCTGGGTGTTGCCATAGAGACTCTTGACATAGCTATAAAATGAAAATAAAAATAATAAACTTGGTGATAAACCAAACTGTGCTTTAATGCAGAAAGTCAGTAAAAATCCAATAAGCGCTTTCGTCTTTCGTCTTTTCATACACAAGACTTCTTCAGACTGCATTAAAATCTCTCACTTCATTCATTAAATTCTAAAAGATATCATCACATGACATTCCCAATTAATGTCTTAACCCTTTCTTTCTCAAATAGGCTACACAATTTTCTCTGTTGTTTAGCCCAGGGGGATAGCAGGCATTCAACTTAACCTGCCATGTATATTCCAACCATCCCAACTCCTCCTCAGCATTCAACTTGATCTCAGTCAGCAATATTTCCAAAAACCAAAAATTTAAAATTGATTTTACAACCTCCTATTTTATAATGTTTACCTAAAGCATTAGCTTCATTGCCAGTTTCCAAAGCTCTTTTGTGTTCATACATTCTTTTGAACAGCTCCCTACTAGTACGGTCAACATAGAATGCATTGCATTGAGCTAAGGAGTTGGTACGCAAGTAGTTTTCCCAGTTAATGGTGGGGTAGTTGAAGTCACCCATTATTAGGGTGTTTGGTTGAACCCTAATATTTTCCAGTACATCAAGAAAAGAGGAGTGGGAACCCTGGGGCATGGTGGGGGATCTGTAGCAAGCTACAGTTTGGATTACAGTTTTGCCCAGAGTTCGTTGCACTTGGATAACCTCGGATGCATTGTGCTGAACAACTAGCCTGGAGGTGTGGATATCCTTAATGAATATGGACACACATCCACCTTTGGTGTTTCGGTATAGGTTACATGGCCGAAAAGTGTGGTATGAGTTATAGCCTGGTAGTGCAGGGGTGCTCTCTGGAGCCTTGAACCAGGTCTCAGTCACTGCACAGATATCGATGTTCTCCATTTTAAGGAGTGCCTCGAGTGAGTGCATTTTTGGACTAGGAATCTTACTGTATTGTATTGTCTTTAGGGATGAACTAATTGCTACCCTGGAAGGGCGAAGTTTTCCAGATGCTATAACACACACACATCTTAGAAAAGCTTTATGTGTGTATGATGTGTGCTAAATTCTGGTTCAGTTACTAGTAAATGTGGTAGTGAGGGAATCAGAAGTCAGAAGACCAGATGTGTGTGATGTCATTCTGTAAGCCAGTAATGAAATGTTTTAATACTAGATGAGACAGAAGTCTCAAGGCAGTCTGTTTTTGAAACTTGACAAAGGATCACTCATTTTATCTTGCCTTGCTTTATTAAGTAGGAAACAGGAATTCTTTAGATCAGTCAAGAAAAAAGTGAGATTAGTCGAGCACTGTTTTTCTGTAGCTGTGTGAACCTTTCCATCTGTGTTATTTTTAAAATTTCCCATGACTGAAAATCTGGCGTTTGTTGTAAATAGATATTTAGTATTTTCGTGTTCTTTTAATGTTTAATAATAAACATACTTAAACTTTTAATTGTGGCAGGTCTTTTAAAGAATATTTTAACCTTTGAGAGTACTTGTATTTCGTGACACTGTGGCTGTTCCTGAAAGCCTTGCTGTATTGGCCAAATACTACTCATTTGTATTAGTATTAATTTTACTCAGTATAATTTGGTACCCTTGTAAGAGCCTTAGAGTAGCTGGCTTTGGAGTGTTCTGGTAGCAGTATCTACCTAGAAGTCTAGGCAGAAGGGGCATAGCTGATAAATGTGTGCCAGCCTTTCCCAGGTATGTGTGTGTGTAAATCAAATCTCAGAGTATGCGTTTCAGCTACTTGGAGCAGAGCACTGGATTCACAGAGAGGGTGGTAGAGTACTTGGCTGAGGACTCAACTCTACAGCTGTAGCCAGTGTGAAGCCTTATTTGGGGCCTGGTGAGAGAGAGAAAGACCCAGCCCCAGGACAGGAGTGTTCTCTGTGTGCTCTTAAGGGAAATTTTGCTTGGTGCAGAGATCTGCATATGGAAATACAGTACATTTATTTTTGTTCAAAGTGAACGTTCCTCACCAGTGACTCTGCCGAGGGTTGAGACTATTACTGGCCCAGAGGAGAGTCATCACGGTAACTATAGTTTACTTGAAAGTAAGATGGTATATTCAACAGATGCTTCTATTCTATCTGGAGTTTCCAGATTGGCAGATCATAGAGATGAAATACCAAAATGAACACAAAGGCACTTAAATGTTTGAACTAAAGAAACGCTTTGTGGAGACAACCACCTTCTTTGATAGACTTTTTTTGTTGAGTACTTTCATGCTTCAGTTTTACAGGACATCAGAGCAAGCATGAATTACATAAAATCTTGTTTAAATACAAAGAACATTACATAAACCCTATCGAACCAATAAAATTCTTAGTACTGAAAGATGAATGTAAACATTAAAATCAAGACAATTACCAAAAGTATTTTCTCTTGTCACAAGTCTATTTAAATGTATAAATATCCATAAAACATCTGTATGTATATATATATATATATATATATATATATATATATATATATATATAAAACAATAATTTAATATTTATGTAAAAGCCTCCAAATTTATATATATATATATATATATATATATATATATATATATATATATATATATATATATATATATATATATATATATATATAAAAACAATAATTTAATATTTATGTAAAAGCCTCCAAATAAATTTATAGATTTATCTTAACTTTAAAACACTTCCAATAGCGTAACTTATGTTCAAGCCTGGAGAACTACCTGTACTAGTCGTTAATTGCCACTGTAATTCTTGTGTTTCTTATCTTTCTTTCCATGTGCTCCCCGTGGATCAAGTTGAACCATATTCAAAACAGAAAACCTAAAATACTGGTCATTGTAAACTTCAGTATGTTTAAAAGCAGCATTGTGTGCATTTTCTTTCATAAGATATGTGCTCATAAATTCTCTTTTAATGCCCTCTTTTTTTACATTAGTAAAACAAAACAGGACATATTTGGCCTAAAGCCACAGAGTTATAGTAACATTTATTCTCAAACTATCGCCCATGCATAAGATTTTTATTAGGCCCATCCATGTTGTATTTGAATTGGATACATTTTCTACACTTAAACCAGTCTCCCCTTCCTAAATATTCTTAAAACTTGTAAAAAACCAAACAAATGGTGCCCAATGCACCCGAAATGAACCAAATAACCAAAAGGAGCACAACGTTGCGGGTCCACAGAAAAGGTTTATTAACACAAAAACCACAGGTTAAGCACTTTCATCAAATAGTATGACTTCCTCAGAACAAGTAATTGTAAAGACATTCAAACTTAAATAACAACCAGTTTAAATTCATTGTTTCAAACTTTAATAACAACCAGTTTAAATTCATTGGTTCAAAATTAACCAATACTATGCAATAAATACCACTTCTCATGAATACTCAAGCACTAATATGAATAATTAATTAATTAATTAATTCAAAAAGAAGTTTCATCTCCAAAAAATACAGAACAGATAACTATATATACACGTGTATATACCTTACCTAATGGTGGATAAAAAGTAAAAAAAAGTATGCATGTTTAAAAAAATATATACTAAAATTGAAATGTATATTAAAATATATAATTCTTATTCAATACTTAATAAACCACACAAGTTAAACTGATTCAGCCCTCTCAATATAGGCATTATAGAAATATACTCGTTTATACCTGGAGGGTGGTCAGCAGCTAATCTAAATTGCCACATCAACTCTTTTTTATTTAGTATATTCTGCCAGTCACCCCCCCTCACATACACTATAACAAAATCAAGTATACCAAACTTAAAACATTTTCTTAAAACTTAAAACAAGTTCTTACACAAAATACTATGTTTGTATAGTGCATTGGTGTTTTTTTTATTCTTAATATCGTAGAGGTGCTCATATATCCTATTTTTCAGCATCCTCTCTGTCTTTCCAATATAAAAAGACGGACAGGTGCTGCATTTAGCAATATATACTAATTTACTTGAGCAACAGTTTCCATTTTTTAAAAAAATTTAACTTCTATTTTGATTCTCTATAGTCATGTTGGTGTCCAGCAATATATATGAGCAATAGTGGCATCTCCCACAAGGCTTACTACCACCTAAATTCCCCTGCTTATTATTTAAAATTCTATTTGTTTCTACCAGGGATTTAATATTACCACCTACCTTGGTAGAAAATATAGGTTTATCACCAAAAATACGAATTATTTCAGGGTTGGTTCTAAAGATATTCCAATTTTTTACCAAGGTTCCTTTGACCTGAGAATATAGGGGACTAAACTGAACTACACATGCTTGTTGGAAATTGATGGTATTCTGGGCAGTCTCTTTCTTAACTGTGGTGCCAAAAGTATCTTCATTGGCACCCAGTAAGGGTTTGTAAATGGTTCCCCATTTACCAACAACCTCTTCAAGTATTGGATCAATAAAGTGGCCCGGATAACCTCTCTCAAGAAACATAGCCCTTAGATTCTTAAACTCTAGTATCACATCATCCTTCATGGTGGTCATCCTGGCTATTCTGACAGCCTGGCCCTTTACAATACTTCTTTTTTGGTGAACAGGATGGTGACTAGTATAATTAATTAATTATTCATATTAGTGCTTGAGTATTCATGAGAAGTGGTATTTATTGCATAGTATTGGTTAATTTTGAACCAATGAATTTAATCTGGTTGTTATTTAAGTTTGAATGTCTTTACAATTACTTGTTCTGAGGAAGTCATACTATTTGATGAAAGCACTTAACCTTTGGTTTTTGTGTTAATAAACCTTTTCTGTGGACCCGCAACATTGTGCTCCTTTTGGTTATTCTTAAAACGTGTATCTTTAAATACATTTTTCCCCCCGATATTATAGTTATCGCCGCCAACACTGAATACGTTCCAGGTGCCAAGATATTCTTTATAGTCCCAGAGTCAGTGTTATAAGTCATTACAACTGCTCTTTGAAAATTTACATCACTCCTTCCCTTATAAACTCCAATTATTGCATTATCAGGACCTACTTTTATGTAGCCCCCCCCCCCTTTTTTATGGTACACCTTACTTATAAGGTTTCATACCATAACAATGAGATAAACTTAGTGAAATGTATTGTAAGAGAGGTTAATACTTTTCAGTACAAATATTTCATTTGAGATTATACAGGCTAGGGTGACAGTTTGTCCTTTAAGCAATGCCCTCTTTTGATGGGGAATAGGCAGGCCTGGCATCCATGTTCCTTATGAACAGATAAATGCCTGGCCCTCAATGTCCTATTTGAAAACAACTTGGCTAGGCTTAGAAAGGCCCCCGGGCCATTAGCCTAGTACCGATCTATGAATCGGTGTATGAGATGGCAACTCGAGTAATGGAAGGAGTTGGAGTAAGTGGGTTTTTATATCGTATTATATATATTAGAAACAAAGTGAGGTTTAAAATATCCCCAGTAATCAGGACATCTAGAAAGGAAATCACATTCTATGAGCTATGGCAAGTAAAAGTTACAACAATAGTCCCACTGAATTTTTCATCTTATAAATTCCATCAACCTATCGATACCATCTTTCAAAAAATACAGATGTCATCCCAAAAATCCACATAATGCCCATGCCTGGTTAAATTCAAATTTAAAAAAATGTTTTTTCCTAATTTCCCATAACTACATTTGTGAAGACCAGAGCACACACTGCACCCATGGCAACACCTGTACATGGATAGTAATAAGTACCCTCAAAGTTGGCATGGCTATTTAATAGAACTAACTCCAGACTTGTAAATACATTGATCTCTTGATCACATAAAATCAGACATCTCAACCAAAAAAATCATGAAGCCATTCTAAACTGGTTTCATGTTGTGTAACAGAGTAAAGGTCCTTATCAATAGTTACAATGTGGAAAAAAGACAGTGTGAATGATGTGAAGTAGAAACAAAACTAGTTAACAGGAAATAACTTCACACCGTGTGTACTGAGCAGAAAATGGCAGTAAAAATATCTTTGTAGTCCAACAAGGGTTCTCTTCACAGAATGTATGCCAAAGTGCAAAAAATAAATTTAATAAAAACACAGAACATAAAGAGGCATTAAATCCTAAAAGAATCCATGTACAAATGGTTAAGCACTTTCATCCCTGAAATTTCTGTGGGACCTCAGAACCATAAAACCTTATGAACACTTCTTTCGGCTGCTCCCGTTAGGGGTCGCCACAGCAGATCAACTGTTTCCATTTCTTCCTGTCCTCTGCATCTTGCTCTGTCACACCAACCACCTGCATGTCCTCTCTCACCACATCCATAAACCTTATCTTAGGCCTTCCTCTTTTCCTGTTACCTGGCAGCTTCATCCTTAGCATCTTTTTCCCCAATATACTCTGCATCCCTCCTCAGCACATGTCCATACCAATGTAATCTTACCTCTCTGGCTTTGTCTCCAAACCTTCCAACCTGGGCTGACCCTCTAATATACTTATTCCTAATCTTGTCCATCCTCGTCACACCCAGTGCAAATGTTAACATTTTCAACTCTGCCACGTCAAGCTCCGACTCCTGCCTTTTTATCAATGCCACTGTCTCCAACCCATATAACATAGCTAGTCTCACTACCCTCTTGTAAACATTCCCTTTCACTCTTACTGGTACTCGTCTGACACAAATCACTCCTGACACTCTTCTCCACCCACTCCATCCTGCCTGTACTCTCTTCTTCACCTCTCTTCCACACTCACCATTACTCTGAACTGTTGATCCCAAGTACTTAAACTCATTCACCTTCACCACCTCTACTCCCTGCATACTCACCATTCCTCTATCCTCCCTCTCATTCACACACATATATTCGGTCTTAGTCCTGCTGACCTTCATTCCTCTTCTCTCTAGAGCATATCTTCACCTCTCCAGGATCTCCTCCACCTGTTTCCTACTCTCACTACAGATCACAATGTCATCTGCAAAAACCTTATGAACACTAAAACTTTAAATATACATACAACCCTTCAATTTAAAAGGTTATGACTCACATCAATTAAATTAAGTTTGGAAAGTCTGAACTATTCGTTTTCAGGTGATATTTTTGAAGCATATGCATTACTGCATTAGAGGGAGTGAATGAGTGATGTGTAAAGTAATATAGAGATGTCCTCCAAGTTACCAGATATGCTCATTAGATGAACTACAGATAGTTTTATTGGCTTTAGTTAATATATTGGCTTTAGTTGATATATTGATCAGAGTTTAAGCTGTTGTCTACCATTGCACCGATTCTATGATAAAGGAATACACAGTGGAATGTCAACAAGCATTAGCCATGGTGTAGTAATTCCCATTACAGGTTTACATAGCTGTAGCCAACATGTCTCAAAGCTGGTAAACTCACCCCCAGATAAGAGTCTTGGAGAGCCATCTTCAGAGGTGCTACCTAAAATGGCTGCATGAGTTTTATAAAGACAAAACAAGCTGTTGGTCTTTTCTTTGGTGAGAGAAAGGATTGTAGTTGTCAAGTTATCTTTTGTAATCAGGTGGCAAACTGCATGCTGAGTTGTCTATTCAAAGCCCATTCCACTAGAGAACTGGAGGGCCACCACTGTTTGCCTCAAAAATGTCTCCACTGTAAATGTCCAGGCAGTGAATATGGAAAATGAGGCATTTGGGGCAAGATGACACTTTAGAACTCAGTTTTATGAGTCGTGCTTTTGTCTGGTCCTCCACCTCCTTCCATCTTAGTAGTTACTGCCCAAGACTGTGCACAAAGACCCACTGAGGAAGGTCCTTGGTGTTAGCTATAGCCATCTTCTATTCTTGCATTGTTTAATCTTTAAATAGCTCCTTTATGATGGGTTAAGTATGTAAAATATGGGGTGCATTTATTTAACTCTGTTGCCTTTGCACTATTCCAAACACCTGTATGACAGTCATGTAGTCTGGGTTCGTGCCACTACTACACTTTTTCTAATATATAAAGCTAGCAGAACTAATCTTCATAGCAGTTTCCTTTACTAACCATCCTGATACACAAACACACACACATTGGCTTGGGTATGTTGTGTGTGTGCATGAATTGTATTCATTGTGGCATAGTTTGGCTGAAACAAAGGGTCTGCAATCGACAAACTTTTCAATAACATGATCTATATATATATATATATATATATATATATATATAGATAGATAGGAGTTCCTGCAATGTTATCACAAACAAATGAAGCTTACTCCAAAGACACTTTCTGCAGTGTATACGGATACAAAAAAAAATAAGAAAAAGCAGCTAGACTACATAAACATTTTAAACACAAGTAAATGCTTTCATCCACAATTACAGGGGATAGGTATATACAAATAGGCTAACCACCATGAGGACCTTTATAAACCTAGCCATGCAACCCAATCCAATTATGTCCCTATGTATCATGGGCGTTTATTAGGAGGGGGTAAGTTAGGAAGTTTCTAGAGGTTGTGTGTGTTGTGGGAGTATGTTAATCTGGGTATAGTTACTGCCAGACTCTCAGACATGTGTGTGCCAGACCCAGGGTGAATTCTCGATTTCCCATCCATTGGTCAAGGTTATGCTTACATAGGGTTAAGGATGAACTCTACTACACATGGAGGAGAAGCCTGCTGCACAGCACAAGGATCCTCCATCAGTCTTGCCAGCATGTCTTATGTCACAAGCAAAATTTAAATCCTTGGATCTAGTGATTTTGATACTCATTTTGTGGATGTGCAAAACGTCCGTCAATGCTGGATCTGAGGATGCCTTGAATGCAAGGCATAAATCGCTTCTCAGTAACCTGTAAGGGACTGAGTATAGAGACACGGCTTTAAACTGATCAGTATAGGACAATGTATTTATACCCTGGATTCTCCTGTTAAGGAATCTTAGTGGGCCTTCTAGCTGCTGCATATATTTGTTCAGGTACATGCTGAGGGGGGCATTATACTCAATGATAGTTCTGATTAAGGGCCAAATAAAGTGGCACTATGACTTGGACCTGGTTGCCATGTTCTTACTTATAAGCTGGGTGACAGAATGATTCTTACAACCTTGGCCACATGTTGGTCAAATGCAAGACTGCTGTCTACATATGTTCCAAGATCCCTGACTACCAGATCAGCTCTTAGGGGTGTCTTATCAAAGAAGTAATTAGCCTGGGTGGCAGTTTTCCCAAAAGGCACTTTAAAACTCAATGCCAAGAAATGCATTAATGTGCGACATTGACCAGTCATTTGTCATGTAAGATGTTTGTTTGTTTCAGAGGAATCTACGATAGTTCCCAATTTGGTCAACCAAAGACCCATGACATTAGGTTTTACCTACAAGAAGCAGATGCCAAACAGGAGCAGTCCCAGCGTGGGAACTGAGGTACCCCTCTGATGATTGGTCTCTTAGTGGAGGTAGTCTCACAGATCTTGACTTCCTGGGTCCTGTCTGTGAGCCAGCTGGCAATCCAGAGAGTTATGTAGGGATTTGTGTCCAGTTTACTGAGTTTGTCAACAATACCCGAGTGGGGTATCATATCAAATGCCTTAGCCAGGTCCAGGAAGGTGGTATGCACCACCTTTCCTCATCCATTGCCTTGGTGACATTCTCAAAGAACTACACCTGGTTTAGTAGGCATGACCTTCTCTTGACAAAGCCAAATTGGGTTAGGACAAGTGATTAGTCTAATATGTAAAGCCATGGAACTAGCCAGACTAATGTGTCTGTAGTTTGTAGGGTCTGTTGATGGTCCATCTTTTTGTATGTTTCAAGCTATTGAGGGGGAAGCCCAGGATATTGTCAAAGCCTATTGAGGCTGGGTTTTTGGCCTTTGCAGGTGTCACCAGGACCTGCTCCCTGTTAACAGTTGGGGGGGGGGGGTTATGCTAGTAGGCATTTCATGAGGAGAAGTTCAAGATGAATTTTGTCAGCCAGCAAATTAATTGCCACTCTGTTCAGTGAAGGTGAAGCCACTGACCACCAGTTCAGCTCACAGCTGTGTGCTGCCTATGAAGTTTTGGACATTATTGTAGAAACTCTTGTGGTTGTCTTATGCCTGTGAGGCTATCTTGACTTCTTAACTGGCCCTTGTTGGACTTAATTAGGGCTTTTAGATTTCTGTTTAGTTTAGACAGTGGTCATTATGTGAGTTGTCTATCCTGATTTTAGCTAGGACTTTTTTCCTTTGTTACATACCCTATTAAGGTTAGGATTCTACCAGTGTGGTTTGTTTTTAGGATTTGCTTTGGGCTTATTTCTAGTTGGTACAGCAACTTCAATACAGCCATTTACATGGTAGTACAGGGTCTCTGAACAACTCTACATTGCTTACTGTGACTTCGGGATTGGGAGCGGTACCATCTGGCCAAGGGTATTTGCGTTAATAAAGTTCAGGAACCATTATGCCAGTGAGTACAAGGCAGTGTACATTTTCCAGTCTAGGCAGGGATAGTTAGTCATGAAATTGGTATTTGATTTAATGGCGAGTGTCTGGTGTAGTTGACAGGACTGAGATCTTCAGACTGTCAGTCAAAAAATATATATTTCATTTATGGACAAATTCAGCCAAGGAGTTGCACTTAAAACATCAGCGGATATAAAACATCATGAGAAAAATTAAGAATGGAATGTGGTTATAGGTTTATGAAAGCAGATAAAGAGGGTTGGCTTGTAATTATGGACAGTATACAATAGTGTAAAATTATCAGAAGAAAAAGTGTGTTAAATAATGGAAGAGGTTATGAGAAGGTGAATAAGCATTTCAGGATATATACATTGCATTTCTAGACTTGTTTACTGTGAAACAGATCTCTGGTGACCTTTTGGAATTAAAAAAAGGACACAAGATTAGCAAACTTTTGTGGTATCCCTCAGGTGAATTTAATCGGATCAGTACCACAGGTTAGACCGGTTTTAAGTACAACAGGTTATAAAACAAAACCCATTGTAAGTGTTAAACACATTTTAGATCCTATTGCATGTATATATGCAGATGTCTATTACATTTGATTACTGGGTAGGTGGGTCGCTCCTCTTTTTGTACAAACAATTAGTTCATATGCATTCTTTTTTGGCCATGATTAAAATGTTTTTTTTTTTTTTTTTAAGCATGGGTTGTTTTATTTTAAAAAAACATGTGCGCACGCATATATATATATATATATATATATATATATATATATATATATATATATATTATAATATATTATATGTTTGTGTATTGCGTTTTTCCTAGACCTTGTGACCTAGTTGTTGCTAAATGAAAGGGTCCAGAACTGACTAGTTATTTTCTGGTAAACAAATGTATTAAAATGTTGGTTTTATTATACTAAACAAATCTTAAGGCACTTATCAAAAAGGGTAGGAGCATTTGTGTGTGCCCTGACCAACTTACCCTGGCATAGTATTAATTCCACTTCTGAGTATCCCCAAGTGGGGCTTGTATACTCAAAACAATTAAGAATGAATTTGGAAGGAAGAGGCACAACTATAAGGATTCACCCTCTCACTTCCATTCCAGGGAAGGCACTCCCACAGCAGAGATCTCAAGCACAGCTAGAACGGATTCCATGAGTGGTCACCACTGTAATGGAGAAAGACCAGTAACTATGCCATGAAGGCATTCCCACAGCAGAGATCGAACCAGTACAGCTGGAACTGATTCTGTCAGTGGTCACCACTGTAAAACAGAGAAAGGAGACCAGTGACTATGATGCAACTTGTCTTCTGTAAGACCATTGCTACATTTCACAGAAGGTCAGTGAAGAAAAAAAAAGAGCAAGGATCATGATGGTGAGGTGCATATGAAGCTGGCTAGCTCACAGCAGAGGGTGCCGTCAGCATAAAAAGGATTTAATAAAAATACCAATAAGAAGCTAAACATTATCTTCTATATGTTACATTGGATTGGAGTGCAAGACCACCAGTTAGTTGACAGATGTCACCAAGGCTGGTGCATTAGGAAAGGATACAGGACCAATCTTCAGTAAAACCTGGTAGAGCTGGTAAGGTGGACAAATAAATGCAGAAGAGATTTAATGTAGCAGAGTACAGAGTTGTGCATTTTTGTCTAGGGAATACTGGATAAAAACATACATGCTTAGAAAGAGCTCATCCTAAAGGAAACACAGACATTGGCGTGTCTGATTATTCCATACAATCTGAAATGTTTACATTGAAGTGCAGTAGATGCCAAGGAGCACAGCAAAGAGACTGCATCATCCCACAATGCAGAGAGTTGGAAAGGCAACATCTGGACTTCTGTGCCCCATTCCAGGTAACAGATGTTAAGCAGATTTAGATGGTACACAAATTAAACAGAACAGTGAAAATTTTGAAAAGCTGAATATACAGATTATGAGAAAAGAGTTTAACAGTTTGGTACGTGCTCCCCAAGAAAGAAAACAGGAAGGAGGATATAATATAGATACAAAGTATTTCAAGGGCATATAGATAGAATGAAATGAAAACGAAGGGGAAAAACCCAGAACAAAATGGGCACAAGTGGGAAATGGAGAGATTTAAATTAGATTTGAGGCAAAACTACTTTACATCTAGCATAGTGAATCCTTCAGATGCATGGACAGATACCATGTCAGACTTCAGTTTAACAGATCAGAGCAAGTATGCTCGAGACGCATTGAAGATGAAATAGGTTAAGGGTGGGGGAAATGGAGCTATCACTAATTAACAACTGCTACAGCTAAAGACTGCATGATTCTGTTAGCATATTTATGGGAAATCATCCCAAGATATGCTGCTGTCTGTTCATTCTCTCTCCTAAGCTGAGCCTCTAATACCTGCTTTATATTTGGACTGAAGTCTCCAATGCAATGCATATTATGCTTGCCTTTTGCTGCTATTAAATTGTGTAGCCAAAAAGACCAGTTCATTTGAATTACAGTGCAAATATCTAATAACATGAAATACACATGGTAAATGTTTGATTGCACAGGAGTCTGTTTGCAGTCTCTTAGCAGACTGCTTAATCCTCACCATAAAAAGGGCAAATCGTGGACTCTGAGAACATATAGATATGCAGAACTTGGCCAGTGGATGGGAGGGGACTGTCTATAGTCATTCTAGGGAGGGTGGCCTAATGGTTAAGGTGTTTGCCTTACAAACAGAAGGTGCAGGGTTTGAGTCTCACAAGGGAAAATTGGCTAGGCTGAAAATGGCTCAGAAGGGCAGTTAGCCTAGTACTAATCTATGAAACTATGAAACTATGCACTTAGCCCATCTGTTTCCCCTACATGGGGTCTCCTGTGTAATCTACCACCTGGTTCCCCTTCATGGGGTCTCCTGTGTAATCCACCACCTGGTTCCCCTACATGGGGTCTCCTGTGTAATCCACCACCTGGTTCCTATACTTGCACTCCTGCAGCCTTTATAAGTACTTATAACTGAACACAGTGAGGTAATGGTAAAGAAAAGCAAATTTGGAAATGGGGAAGTCGTGTTCATTACAGGAAACAATCTGGAGGAGTATCATCGTCATGTGACAGCTTTGAGTAAGGTGCATGAAGTCGCTCATCACAGATAAGATTAATATTTCTTGGTTGGTGGGGAGGCTAAAAAAAACAAAAAAAAAAAACACGCAATTTGCACTTTATCTGCTTTTACTGTATTTGTGTTTCTTCCCAACTTATTACCTTATTTTTCTTTTGCCTCTTCTTAAAAGTACTCAGTTGTGCTTATTATGCTGCATTTATTACTGGTAGTAGAATAACCATGACAATTTAATCAGGCTAAGTCTTTTGGTTATTACACTTGGGCTTCAGACCAGTTGTTTTACATTAAGAAGGTTTGTGGTCAGCACTGTTGTGGCAGGACAGGTAGCATACATCCTTCTAAGTTGTGAATTGCTATTGAAGGCTCAGTGTCAGTTATTCTAAAAGTGTATTAGTTCTGGTTTAAGCACTTGGGCTCCAGGCCAGTTATTTTACATTAAGAAGGTTTGTGGTCTGCACTCTTGTGGGAGGAGAGGCTAGATTCTACCCTTCTGAGCTGGGAATTTCTGGTTAACCGTTATTGTGCCTGCTTATTTGATCTGTTTCTTTCTGAAATTTGTGCGCCTTGTTTGCTGTAGCCCAGAAGTTAGTAGCTTATTGGCCATTTTGGGCTAATTTCTCTCTCTTTCATTTCCCTGCTATAAAAACCACATTTGTGCAGTTTTGCGCACCGGGCAGTGCCGGTTAGCTAGGGTTAAACTATTCCCAGCTCCACAAAGTCTACTCTTTAATTTTTCGCTTGGAACTAGACAAACTTTTATCTTAAGCACTCAAACCATTCATTTCACAGCCCAGCACTTGCTCAAAACTCATAGCAAGCACTAATTAACCCTAGCACTATACCCCCTATACTGTCCAGAAGGACAAGGCTCTCTATTCATCCCTACCAGCCAACCAGTAAAACAGCTCACTTTACCTATTCAGGCATGTCCAAAGGGCAGTTTCAGGTGTACTCTCCAGTCCAACTGGTGAATCTGGGCATTTCTGAGGCAATGTTACAACTGCCTCATGTACACAGACAACTCTCTCCTCCTACCACCAAACCCTAATATATGCAAGAGACGCAATTATACAGCCAAACTGGAGGCAAAGCTCTCTCAACCCAGAACTGGAACTGACAGTCAAGAGGAGAAGGAAAATACTTGCAAACCACCACCAGTCTCACATAGACCTACTAAACCAACACTGGCAAATAACACACATAAATACATGAAAACATACTCGGATGCTCTAAATAAAAATCTGCAAAAGCAACAGAGACCTCCAAAGCAGACACCCAAGCAACCTCCACACCCCATCACAAACCATAAAACACATACTTCACATAATCAGTGTGCTATGCAATCACAGCCCTTAAGGCAAAATAACATACCCAACACACTAGTAATAGGTGACTCTATAGTCAGGCACACTGATGTCCCACTAACTAGGCTGGACAAGAAGGTTACAGTTAGCTGCCTGTCGGGCGCCAGGATCCGCCACATAACACAATCACTCAGGTCACTCCAGAACAAGTACAAATGCGACTCTGTCATTGGCCATGTTGGTGTGAATGACCTGAACCATACCTCCCTGGGCTACATGAAAAGACATGGAAGAGCTCTCTGATCACACAGCCCAGGCCAGTATGACCCTGACCCCAAGTAGCATCCTGCCCTCACCAAGAATTATGCCACAACCCTGAGTAGCATCCTGCCCTCACCAAGAATGATGCCACTGTATAAAGAAAAAATTATCAATTTCAACAATTGGCTAAGTTTCTGGTGTCATTCAAAGGGGATCCAGTATCTGTCCACCTGGGATGACATGCTCGATAAGCCACGTTGTTTTGTAAGAGATGGCTTGCACCTGTCACCCTTAGGCTTTCGAATACTGGCCAAGGCTTTTGCCACCCCAATGGTGTCTTTTTTAGGCAAGGCTCAAAAGACAAACCCACCACCATAAATAGCACAAGTAACCAAAAACTGAGGGTAATGCTACTCAAAGCCAGAAGTCTAAACCTCAAAATGCATGCACTCGAGGCACTCCTCAGTATGGAGAACATAGATATCTGTTTAGCAACAGAAACCTGGTTTAAGGCACCAGAGAGCACCCCAGCACTACCAGGCTATAACTCATACCATACTTTTCTGCCACAGAACCCAGACCAAAACAGAAAAGATGGGGGTGTAACCATATTCATCAAGGATACCCACACCTCCAGGTTAGTGGCACAGCACAATGCCTCAGAGATCATCCATGTGCAACTAACGGGCAAAACTGCAATTCAAATTGTAGCTTGCTACAGATCACCCACCATGACCCAGAACTCCATTCCATGTTTCTGGAGACACTGAAAAATATGAAGGTCCTACCAAATGCCCTAATACTGGGTGCCTTCAATTACCCAAAAAATAACTGGGAGAACTACTCAAGTACTAATGCCCTTGCCCAATGCTTCCAAGAATTTATAAACTCAAACGCCCTGGATCAACTGGTCAACACCCCCACCAGAGGTGACAACATATTGGACCTGGTCATCACCAACATGGTCGACCGGTGTTCTACACCGAGGTCAAACCCTCGCTGGTTAGATCAGACCATAGACTAATCACTCCGGATATCCACATTCTGCCCCCACCCTCAATCAAGGAAACCACCGTGAAAAACTGTTCACAGCCCCCATGCTAAAGGACAATGCTGTCCAAGCTGCTGAATCCCTTACAAAGGCACTCTAGGAGCACCTGCAAGAATGCATGGATCATGCTATCCCAAGCAAAACCAAGACTCACTCCAAGAAAAGGAAACCAGTCTGGTGGACCCCTGCCATAAACAAGCTATACAATAGAAGGAGGAAACTAGTACAGAAAAGAGTAAAATCCCAAGAAGGAAAGACATCCCTGATCAGTATCAGCAAGAAACTACGATCCCTCATAAAATCATCCAAGGTTAGCTTTGAAAGAAAAATTGCCAAGGACTCCAAAGATAACATAGGTTCTTAACCACAAAGTGTTCTTTAGCCAAGTGGAAACTCTCAGATCTGCTCTGAGTTAGTGCAGAATGGCACAAAATACACTGAACCGACTGATATTGCCAATATTCTGGCAGACAGGTTTAGTGCAAACTTCACCCCCCCTCAGCCCTAAAGGGCCCATAACCATACCAGAAGAATGTAGAGCTCCAGCAATCACTGACACAGGTTAAAACACCCCTATCCAAAGCCAAAAATACAGCTTCGATGGGACCAGACTGTGTCCCAGACTGCATCTTACATGAGCTCCAAAATTAACTAACCCATTACCTAAACACACTGTTCAAACTCAGCCTCTACAGATTATGTACCCATAGAGTGTGCACAGCAACAGTTATCCCTCTCCACAAAGGTGGAGCCACAACGGACCCCAGGACCTATCCAAAGCCAAAAATACAGCTTCGATGGGACCAGACTGTGTCCCAGACTGCATCTTACATGAGCTCCAAAATTAACTAACCCATTACCTAAACACACTGTTCAAACTCAGCCTCTACAGATTATGTACCCATAGAGTGCGCACAGCAACAGTTATCCCTCTCCACAAAGGTGGAGCCACAACGGACCCCAGGAACTATCGCCCTATAAGCCTGACTAGCCTGGTCTGCAAGGCTATGGAGTGCATCATCATGGAATTCATTAACAGAGACATTGGGAACCTTCAAACATTGGACCCTACCCAGTTTGGCTTTGTTCAGGGCAGATCATGCCTCCTAAACCTGGTGGACTTCTTTGAGACAGTTTCCAAGGCTTTAGATGAGGGAAAGGAGGTCCACACAGCCTACCTAGACCTCACAAAGGCTTTCAACACCATTCCCCATTCTGGTATTATAGACAAGCTCACCAGCCTGAACATAAACCCCTACGTCATGAAATGGGTTGCCAATTGGCTCATGGATAGAACCCACACAGGGAGTTGCAGGATCTAGATCCGACTCTAAACCAGTTACAAGTGGTGTCCCCCAGGGCTCAGTCCTGGGACCCCTCCTGTTCAGTATATAATTCTTAGAGGTACAGGCAAGCACAGGAGGACTATGGCTGTCCAAGTTCACAGACGACTGCAAACTGGGGGCCATAATTGACTCTCCAGCTGATACAGACATCCTCCAGAAGGGTCTCACTGAGATGGATACCTGGTGTCAAAATCATTGCCTCAAGCTAAATGCCAAAAAGTGCATAGTCATCCCCCTTGGAAAAAAACAAAGTACCCGTGAACTACCACATACATGGTAGTCCCCTAAATAAAAACAGAAAATGTAATAAGGGATCTGGGGACCCAAGTAGATAGTAATCTCTCCTTTGATAATCATATTGCCAAGGTGGTTAGAAAATCCTTATATGTGACCCACCAAATCACAAAAGGGTTCGCATCTGGAACAAAAGAGGTTATTGTGCCCCTCTACTCATCATTCAGACCCATCATAGAGTACAATGCCCTATTTGGAATGTACCTTACAAGACACCTGCAACAGCTGGAAAGACCACAGAAGTACCTCACCAAGAGGATTACTGACCTCAAACAGATGCCCTATGCAGCCCAACTGAAGAAACTCCAGCTGTACTCGGTTGCATACCACTTACTCAGAGGTGATTTCTGCCTGACATAGAAGGCCTGTCCAACCCAGAATTGATGGACATGCTCCACCGAAAAAAAAACAAATCCCCAAGAGCCACAAGCTCTGGGGATCTAAACCTCACCACAACGATAAATAGGATGTGCTGGAGGGATAAATTCCTGTCCTAGAGACGCCCCATGCTTTGGAACAGGATTCCAATCTACATCAGGCAGAGCCCCTCACTAACACTCCAAGAGAAACCTTGATGAGTGGATGGAAAACAGAAAATGTACCCCAGGGATCACTGCAGTGGCTCTGCTAGACAGAGGCACAGGGAACTAATGGCTCTGCTGGACCGAGGCACAGGGAACTAATCTAAGGGGGCAGCGAAACCAAACACATTCTGGCTAAGCTTATAGATGTCCTTGGGCAGATAGCCTAGTACTTATCTATGAACCTCATTTGCATGGATTTCTCCTGCAAATGGGGTAATTTTCATGCAGGGCCTGAGTCTGTGCAGGAGCGCTCATGCACGCCCCTACAGGCTATTCCTGGATCGCACAGCAGACATATTGCCTGCTCCTGCACTAATCCTGCACTCTGTGCAAGACTTGCAGAAGCTGGTGGGTTGTCTTCTCCCATAGTGCCTTTTTTAAGCAATGCCAAACTGAAAGTACTTCCAACATAGCAAATCCAAACAAAATCTAAAGTCATTGCTGCTCAGTTCTAGGAGTCTAAACAAAAACCTCCACTCCCTAGAAGCTATATTCAGCCTAGGAAATGCTGACATCTGTGGGGTCACTGAGACATGGTTTAAAGCCATGGAGAGCACACCAACAGTGCAAGGTAATAATGTCTTCCACACATTTAGACCAGCTACTTCACAGGCAGGGACTAAATGTGAAAATGTCTCTATTTACATCAAAAATAAATATACTTCAAAACTGGTCAAACAGGACAAGGCACTTCAGCTGCTGCATGTTCAAATCACCACAGGCAAAATCCAATGTCACTTCCTTGCATGCTATAGGTCCCCCTCTATGATCCTAGAAATCCATACCATGTACTTAAACGAAACACTAACCATCCAACCCAATACCATATTCATGGGTGACTAATTACCCCACTATTGACTGGGAATTCTATAGGACACCAAATGTACAGGCACAGAGATTCCTGGATTTTGTAAACACAAACGCTCTGGACCAGATAGTCAATACACCAACGAGGGCTGCAACCATGCTGGATCTGATCCTCACTAATAAAGTGCTGCACACCCCCTACTGTAATGCCTTCCCTGATAAGGTCAGACAACAAAATGGTCTCCTTTGAAGTAAAAATAAAACCAGAACCCTCAGCTAAACCTGGAGTATTCAGGAACTACTCTAACTCTAACTTCCTGCAATTTAGTGATAACCTATCAAAATTCCGAGTCCCCATAAACCCTGAAAACACTGCTGCCTATGTAGAACTGTTCACATAAACCCTGTACAAGCATGTTAATAGCTGCATAGAGGCATATGTACCCACCAGGAAGAAGTACAGAACTAACTCAAAAAACAAATCACTCTGATGTAATCGCAACATCAGTAGGCTGTATAACAAGAGGAAGAAAATCATGGCAAAAATTAGAAGGTGCAGCACCCAGCAGGATAAAAGCACTCAGTCTAAACAACTCAGAGGACAAAGTCTACCAAAGCCAAATTTGAGGTAAGCTTGGCCTCCCAGGCAAAGGACAACCACAAAGCATTCTTCAGCTATGTCCACAACCTCAAAGGCAAACCACAATTGTGGCAGGGCTCATTGAAAATGGAGCCACCTATACTGAGGCAGAAGATATAGCAAACCTCCTGGCTGATAAATTCAGCTCCAACTTTACCCATCTCTCGCCCTCAACCTTCCCTCTGGAAATACCGTCAGATATAACTCCCCCTACTATCACTAGGGAACAGATACTTAATGCTCTCTCTAAGAACAAGAACACTGCATCAGTGAGACCAGACAATATCAGAGGGTGCCTTCTAAATAGCATGAAACATGATCAGGTGCTCTGGAATTACTATTTAATTGTAGCCTCCAAGCAGGCTTTGTGCCTTATGAATGGAGAACAGCAACAGTCACCTCTCTACACAAAGGTGGGCCATCTGCAGACCCTGGAAACTACAGACTCATAAGTCTCACTGTTCTTATATGTAAAGCCATGGAAAGAATTATCATGGAAATGATCAATAGAGATGTAGTAAACCTCCAGACATGGGATCAAACCCAATTTGGTTTTGTCAAGGGCAGATCATGCCTAGTCAACCTGGTGGGTTTCTTTGAGAATGCCACAAAAGCAATGGATGAGGGGAAAAATGGTTGACACTACTTACCTTGATCTGGCCAAGGAATTTGACACAATAACCCACTCTGGCATTGTTGGCAAACTCAAGAGGTTAGTTATAAACTCTTATATCACCCGGTGGATATCCAACTGACTCACAGACAGGACCCAGGAATTTAGAACTGGGGAGTTCACCTCACCTCTACAAAGAGGCCAGTTACAAATGGAGTCCTTCAGGGATCAGACCTTGGGTTGCTCCTTTTTGGCATTTCGTTCTCTGAAGTTAAGGATAAAGTCAGTGATCTCTGGCTGACTAAATATGCAGATTGCAAATTAGGAGCAGTCATTTAATCCCATACCGATACAAATATTCTCCAGGAGGGGCCGATACAGACAAACAATGGGTGTCAGAGCCATGGACTAAAACTAAATGCCAAGAAATGCATAATAGTATCCTTTGGGAAGTCATCAACCCCGGTAACTATCATACTGACAGCACACCCCTTAGAGTTGATCCAGTAGTCAGGGCCTTAGGGACACAGATAGTAATCTAGCCTTTGACCATCACATGTCTACAGTATTGAGTAAATCATTCTCTGTTGCACAAATTATAAACAAAGGTATGGCATTTAAGTCCAAGGAAGTCATTGTTGCACTGTACTCAGCATTCATCAGACCTATCATTGAGTATAATTGCCCCCTTTGGTATGTACCTAACCAGGAATATACAACAATTGGAACATCCACAGAGGTTCCTCACTACAAGAATAAAGGGTGCAAGTAAAATGTCCTATACACACCGCCTCAAGGCCCCATCCCTGTATTCCTGTCTCCTACAGGTTTTTGAGAGGAGATCTATACCTGGCTTACAGGGCATTGTCAGACCCTACTCTGATGGACCTCCTGCATATCCAGAAAACAAACACCTCTAGAATTACAAATTCTAAAGACTTAAACCTTGCCTGTGATATAAATAGGACCTGCTGGAGAGACAGGTATGTATCCCAGAGACTACCCCATCTATGGAACAGGCTCCCCATCCATGTGTTCCTCCCTAATACAATTAAAGTGCAACTTGGACAATTGGATGAGGAACTGGAAATTCATCACTGGTTTGGCACCTATGTCTCTAATGGACACAGGCAACCTGTAAATGGCTCATCTCCCAGCCTCCTGCTTGTAAAGGTTTCATCTCCCAAACCCCTGCTTATACTTATCAAGGGTATCAGAACTTGTCAGAGATTTGGAATGCATGGCTAGGCTTAAAAAGGCCTTTGTGGTTGTTAGCCTAGTAAATACCTATTAACCTATTATTATTACAGGAAACAATCTGGAGGGGTATCATCGTAATGTGACATGCTTCGAGTAAGGTGTATGAAGTCGCTCATCACAGATAAGATTAATATTCCTTGGTTGGTGGGGGGAGCTAATTCAGTACATGTCTTAATACTGTCATAAGGGGTCTAACATTACATTTGCACTTTGTCAAGTATAACATTGGAAGCTGCAATTTGCTGAAAGTGATGGCTTACCATTTCCATACAGATAAAGCCAGTTTCGTAAAAAAATTTGTTTCACCTGCTGTGATGGATCAGAACTATTGGCAGTAGGAGGCAGCATATCAGATTGATCAGAGTCCCTGCCAGTTTTGAGATGTGCAGCAGTGAGAGATTTGAAAGCCATCTAGTCCTTGTGTGCAGAGAACTATGACTTTTCCATTCATTTCATCCCACCCCTTCCACTACAACCAGCATAGGCAATGGGCATAATTTGCATTACAGATTTACATATAAACTAAATAACAAATATTTTGTCAAGACAAGTTTCTACAATTTGTTTTATGTACTTATTTAGTGATTTATTCATTTGTCTTAATTTCTTAAAGTTGCTGGCAATACACAATCAGTACCATGCAAACATTTTTTCCTGACTAATAAAATAAAGCAGATATTGTTTCCTATTTTTTCTGATTCTCTTTAAAAAATGGACCATGGTTTTTCATTATTTGAAATGTGTTAGTTTAATTCCTTACTTTTTCAAAAGGTTAAATAAAAATTAACCCCCTGTGCAATTATATGTATTTGTACTGGCTGGTGGCATGGAGTGTTATTCTCTACAGGTGATTGGCATACTAGCTGGATTTAAATCAGCTCCTACTCATCTGAGTAAGTGCCTAGTTATTTAAGCAAAGGTACAATTATGTATTTATTCTTCATATCCATTATACTCCAGCTGTCCGTGAGGGCTTCAGAGTTTAAACGTGGACCACATCAAAAGCTTGCATACTGTCTGGAACTAACACCGAATCCCAGCAGCAGTAATTCATTCTTTTATCTGAAGTGGCCGTTTTCTCACTGTTAGAATATGTTGCACTTGACAGAACAAGGTGGGATGTATGACAGAAAGCACTCTACCTGGCGGTTGACATTGTCATTGTGTCATTCAGATGTAGGGTGAGTGATGAAAAGGCGAGCAGTGCACATCACATCACCAAAAATAACTTACAAACTGTCCAGTTCAACAAAAAGCAAGTAATCAAAGAGGTTTACATGAAGGTCAGATTTACTGACACGAGTCAATTCCACCTGTGCAGTACTGACAGTTAACGGTATTAAATGACAGTCTGCTGTTTTAAAGTGCAAAATACAATGCTGAGCATACTTGCTAAACGTACCATAACTGTACAAAATTTCAGGTGATGTACTTCTTAACAGGATATCCTTATGAAATTAATCCAGAATAAGGAAGTTAAAGGAATAGTCCCATCCAAGATTTAAGCCTGTGGGAGAAAAACTGTTCAAGACCTAGTGCTCTAGTTTTCAACTTGCCAGTCCTGTATACTTTTTCTCTTTTGTAATCAAATGTCGACCTTTCCATATTAAGCAAATGCAGTTTTATCTATATAAAAAACTTGGATTACAAAGTTTTATTCTATTTTTGCCATTCCACTTATTTGCTGTATCCATGTGTGCTAGAGTCCTGCTATACCATTTAAATAGAGAGCACAGAGTCCCAAACTGTTGCACTGTTTGCAGCCAAGAGGGGTTACTCTCATTGAATGATAGACAACATGATATCACCCAGTTGAGCATCAGTAATGCATAGCAATGTTGTACAAGATCAGATATTGATAAAGCTCTGGCAGAACTAGAAAAAGAGGGACAGGTTTATTTCATACACATCATTTGGGTTTGCAAATCATCCAATGAACACCGAATAAAAGAAAATCATTTTACAACTATAAAACCACAAATTGAATAGAAAAACAAACTTAGAACCAGAGTCCCACTTGTAACAACAAAAAGGCAAACAGCAAAGAAGTACTTCCAAATATTTATTATCCCACTAAGCATGTTTGTTTCTTAGCAATAAGCAGACAGATTAACCTTAAATCATGATGGAACACCACTGTTCATAATAAAAAATATTTACTAAATTTAACTAAATTGTTATTGTTGTATTAATGCATTTGAATATAGACTTTTTTATTGTTTTAATAGTGATAAGAGTATTTTTAGATGTGTTTTACTGCAACTGGAACTTTTACAATACTGTTCACTCAATTTCTTCAAGTCTTTTGGGTTTCTTATACCATGACGGGACTGGATCCCATTCCAAAGTCAAAGTACGATTAAATGCATGAAATTAGTACTGTTTCAGTCTTTGATGTCATCCAGAAGTGCTCTTTACTCCTGCAATTCGTATGGAGTTTCATGCATCGGTAACATATAAAAAAGAATCTGCAATTGTATTTAGATAAGACCCGTTGCTCCTACTACTACTGGAACTGTCTGGGTATCTTTCTTCTGCATTGCTCTCGTTTCTGCCTGCAAATCCTGCTATTTTATGACTGTGTGTCTGTCTGTACACAACACACTGTAGTCACTGGATGTGGTGATTTCAGTGATCAATGCTACTTTTGTCTTCTTTTCATGGACCACTATATCCGATTTTCTAGCATCTGTCTTTTTAACTGATGATAATGGATGATCCCATGTAATGTAGACTTCATTTTCTATGATGCTTTGTGGCTCATTTTTCCACTGTTTTCCAGCCACTTCAATACGATAATGTTTGCACAATCTCCACTGCAACAGTCTTTTGACATTATTATGCCTTTCAGTACACAGTCGTCCTGCCATTAATATGTCACAGCCAGAAACTAGGTGTGCAACTGTTTCCAATTCTGTTTTATAAAACCTACATTTGCCCATTTCTCCCACATGTTCAATGGACTTTGTAAAAAAACATATATGTAGCCCACTTTCTTGGGCCACCAATATTAACCTTTCATCTCTTAGTTTGAATTTGCCTCTCCCTAACCATTCCTGCGTTCGATCCTGATCAACATGAGGTTCTTCCAAAAGTTTTTTATACTTGTAACTATATTTATGCATTTTCCACATTTCTTGCATTCGCATCTGCTCCTTCACCTTATATTCTCTCTCTTGTTTTTTTGGCACATTCAGTTGCTGCCTAATTTTTATCTACTTCTGGTTTGATTTCCATTCCTGCTTGACGCTGATATGCTTCTGCTAGATTAAGCAGAGAAGTCATCTTAGATTTGTTCTCCTCAGGTTTCAAAACTTTCACTGTGTTTGAGTCTTGTGAGGTTAGCAGATGTGTGCAGTCCCACAACTGCATATCTATACATGTAATCAAATTCTAGGAGGCCCATGTAATCTTAGTATGCACAGATTTTTATAAATCATTTGGTGATTGCTGTTCACCTTTAAGGACTCATTAAATTAGTTCAAGGATCCGACTGGTGATTTGACATTTAAATGTGGAGTAGTAGTTGTTTGTATTCACTCCAATTATGGAAGTGCGTAGGGGTGTAATAAAAATATTTGGAAGCACTTCTTTGCCATTTGTCTTCTTACCATTATGAATGGCACGTTGGTTCTAAAATCATTTTAAACACAAAAGGTAAGGAACTTTTTTTTTTAAACACATTGCTTTCTCTTCTCTACTTTAAAATTATAGCATTGTTCTTTTCTCAGGAAGAAACATGCGGTCTGATTAGCTTAAATTGTCTCAGAAAGCCACCAGTTTGTAAGCTGAATAAGAATTATTTTTTTCATTACACTGTTATGGCAACACTTTCTTTAGAGCATCTAAAATGTTTCATTTTGAAATACAATCAAACCAAATACAATCAAACCAAAGTGTTCATTTGCATCCACAGTATGTGTGAGTGTGTGCGTGCATATACATGTCTACATAAGATTCCAGGACTCATCAAAAGCAGACTTGACAAAACATCGTTGCACTAGGCCCTTTCCTGAAAGTGCGCATGTAGATACTATAGGTTAATGATTGCTGTGGCACTAAAACACGCATCTGACAACTTTCTGCATGATGGAAACCTGTCACTCAAACCATTGAAACAGGATTTTGTCATATTATGCTAATATACCTTTAGAACTTTTATTTACAATTAAACTAAATATTGCCGAGAGTTCTAGAATGAAAATGCGTTTTTCACCCACCTCCTTTCTGCATATTTTCAATATTTTCAGTACAAAACTTGAATTACAGACAATTATGACACAGGTTATCAAACTGATGACTTCTGGATGAAGCACAGAAGTATAGGCAGAACAATTTTCAGATAATTTTATCTATTAAAATACTGAGCGAGTAATTTTAGACAGATGCCAAGGCTTACACTACATTTTGAAGTAGTTCAGCAAAAAGCCATATCAGCTAACAAAGCACATTACCAGCCCAATGGTACAGGGACATTGCATCTGTCAGAGATGCCAGTAACATTACTGGATTGTCCGTGAATGATGGGGATTAAGATGAACTGGCTGAGGGCCAGCATTCCTATCTCCAGAGAAGCCTCTTCCTGTGTGACTTCTGGTGGAGACCAGGAGCATTGCAGGTGACCTACTTTACAGGGTGAGTGGCAGAAGGTTGTGATGCCATTGCAAATGTCACTCCCTGAGCTAGTGTTTTGACCAGTTCTGAGCCACGTTTCATATCTCCACATAACATACAAGGTAGACTTCACGAGTACTAGGAGGCCCACCAGGTGATAGAGTTATACACTGAGAGTAGCTTGATTTTAAACTGGGGTTCCAGGGTGTGTGGACACAGTAAAGGGGCTAATCAGGTTAGGTAGCAAGAAGCATAAAATAAAATTTAAAAAGGCCTAAATTATGGGAGAGATTTGTTTTTAATCCTGTCCAGCCAGGTTAAGGATAGCCCATGAAGCATGTTTATGTTGGTAGTCACTGCTCAGAGTGAGAGTGATCAAGTAAATCCATGGTCAAACATGAAGATACGCACAATTTGTAAAATGCCAGAAATTACTATCTGAATTAATACATTCAGTAAATATTGTGAAACGTATATATTTTGGAAAGTACAAAGCAATTATCCCTTTCATGTAAAGGGACAGAGAATCTGACAGAAGCTAACTGAACTGCATGTAGCCCTTAGCTAGCAGAATAGACTCATAATACCACACCATGGGTAGTGTGATTTCAGAAGGAATGCACCAAGCCTTGCTGGATATGGATACGAGACCCTGGTTGATATAAAGGCTGAGATCTGTGTATAGTATTGTCTTTAAAAAAGGAAAAGCAAGTCACAGGAAATGAACAGAAACTCTGAAAAGGAAAACTTGCATGACTTGGCTTTGAGTTACCTGACTAACAACAAATGGCTTATAAAACGAGCCCTGCTTGAAATTAAGTGTCCTGCTGGAAAAGTAACCAGTAAAAAGTTAACTCCCGAGCCAAGCCCCAAATCAGTCATAGTGACTAGAAGTTTCCAATTAATCAGCTATTGATCAGACTTTATTACAATACCTGTCGTTGTTGGTCTTTCAGCTTTTTCCCGGTTAGCGGTCGCCACAGCAGAACTCCGGTCCGCTAATGATTGGCAGTAGATTTTCACGAACACCGAGTTGCCAGCTCGATGTCCAACCTTCAACGAAGGCACGCCCATTTACATATGTCTTTCGAACGCCCACCCAACTGCGGGGAGGACATTAATCTAGGCAAATTATACAATACAAGTAAAACACACAATAAAAGTTAAATACTTAAAACATATCTAAAAATGCTCTCACATAGGGAGGTGTAGAAATCTAATTAGAGGAATGGATTGTCTGAGCTGAACCCCAGCAGTTAATTTGAGGTCTATGTTATCAAGGACCATCTTAAAACACTGTACTTGAAGTACTTAAAGTAAATTTATTTTGTAGTCACTGCATTAGACCTGAGGTAATATGTCCTGGTCATTTGGGTTAGAAGAGGTACTAATCAGTCATGTGATCATGGCTTTGTGGTGAGATGGGTCTGATGGCTGGGACAAAGTCTGGAGAGACCATAAAAACCAAAACATTTAATGATGGTGTCCTCATATGCACCTCTCCTGTTGTTACAGTCTCAGTCTTAACACTTTATAAGATTTTGGCCTTATTTAGCCCCTAAGCAAATTAAAGAAAATTTGTTTTCATAGATCATTTATGCTTCATAGAGGTTGTTCTACATAGATGTTGTTCTCACTTTAAGTGTAAGCACGACAGGACTGATTTAAATTTTCCCTAGTGTTTTGCTATTTTTTGTACAGAGTTGAACTGATGTTGGTGTGAACAGTGCATCTTTACCACTCCCTACCTATCCAACAGTAAATGGCCACCAGACTTCATTGTGGTTGAGGGTCATACTGGTGTCAGTCCAATAACCATTACTTTTAGTATCTATGACTATGCAAGTGCAAGACAGGCAATGGGTATAACAGAGGATCAATATTAAAAATTGTTGGTAAACATGTACAGGTAAAAAAAAAAATATTGCCTCTGTAGTTCACACCAACATAAAACTGAGGTAAAAGTGCATTAATGATGCACCATAAAAGTATTCTATAAAATACAGCTTTCATCAGAGGCTACAAATGGCACCTACATGATACTGGTGTTAGTAATATTTGAAAGCTGTCACAGTCAAGATATGCTCTTACCAAACCAAGTACAGAGAAACTATAATGAAAGTAATACAGCTCTACAGCTAATAAGGAAACTCTAATCTCAGTAGCACTTGTATGTGGACCTTTGAAGCATTACTATTCTGACAATATTAACAATATATTTCCAAGAGATTCTGTCCATGTACAATCAACTTATGATCATTTGCCATAGAAGCATAGAAGCATGATGCCTGCATGTGCTTGGACGCTCACAAATTCTAGTAATAGGTCAAAGTAATTGGGGTGACTGCAAACTCCATGGTGCAGAAGGACAGAGCTCAAAGTATGGTGCAAATAACAAGAGTCTGAATAGTGGCTTGGGTACCTGTAGGAGCTGGTGACGGAGGATGGGAGTGAGCGGCTGTTGACAGCTCAGCCATCTTGGGTGGAGGGAGGCAGTTCTGGCTCACCACATGGGTCAAACCTAGCAGGAGCACTAGGTGTTGCACCCGTGGAGCAGAAGATTAGAGTCCACACTGACTGCATTTACACTCATAAGATGATGGAAATACAGCACGCAGAAGCACACTTCCTCTCAGGGAATACAGCACGCAGAGGCACACTTCCTGTCAGGAAGCAGCAATAGCAGAACTTGAAGAGCTACTGATAGGGGAAGGAGTACTCCTGGGGAAAGTAGACTGTCATACAGGACCAGTAAGCTGACATACTCTCTACCTCCTGACTCTTTCCAGGGGCAGAGACAGTTGGGATTCCTGGTCTGGAAAGAATGCACTCTGCATCACTGATCTAGCCTAGAAATGCCCAGTTCCCCCTGGAATGAACTGGCCAACTGAGTACGGTCAAAGTCATTGAACGAGGTGAGGTCCTGCAAAAAGCAAAATGATCACTAGACTTCAGATATTTAGGTAGACAGGATAAAGAGAGAATAAAAAGAAAAGGGTCATCATGTAGCAGAAAGGTACATTCTGGCCTCTATGTTGCTCATCAGATGCTAGGATGAATACACTTAGCTGAAAAATAAGTGTCAGTCTCCTGAATAAAATGAGCAACAGTTAATAAACTTCTGCTAGTACTGTCCATCCAGCACTGCTATGATAATTCCAATTAAATGTAGGCTACAAGAAGCTAAGTCACTCTAGGCTCAATTACCATTAAAGGAAATTGCAAAAAATTAGCCAAACAGTGGCAGAGTGCAGAACTACTCACTCAGCTAAACTTGGAGCAGAGCAGCACAGCTGACCATCTGGATACAGTAAAACACAAAGGCATACTGCAGCCAGGCACTGTGGAAGGATATAAAAGCTTATTGTTTAGCTCTAACATGGTGTTTGTCCTGTTAAAGTGTAGTATTCATGCCTGTCTGTCACTGCACCTATGTGTTGCCAGTCAGTGTATGAAAAAAAGTCATTCAAATGAGACAGTAATGAGATACAGATGAGGAATGCCTTAAATTTCTACTACAAAATTATGTAAATGAGGTTTTTCCCCCCATTTGCTTGCAATTCATAAAACACATTATGTGCCTGTACATTTAATAAGATATTTATGCATTGCAAAGTAGACAGAAAAGATGAGACTTTGCACAATCAGCAAAGATAATTTTTGTAGCATCCTGGATATTTCTCATTGTGAGTTGCTTGTCTCAACTGCATGCACTAAGCTGCATTCTCCAGCCAAGAATGCATAGGTATAGGCAAAGATGGGGTCCTTTTAACTTTACTGACCAAGACATCATGATTAGTTTAAAGCAGATAGGAATATTGGAAGGGCTTTAATAAATGTGTACAGCCCACAGAAAAGGACTGGGGGAATTCATGGTCTTACTACACCTGTAGACACCAGGGTATATACAGATCTCACTATACTTGTCATGAGGACATTCAAGAGAATCTGTGGGACATGTCAGGCATTTCTCAGGCTTCTGCTTCGAGAATACTTCATGTCCTTGACATACTCTCAGCACATGTGGATCAGCATATTTATCTGCCCATGTTACCTCAGAACAAACCAAGAGTAACTTCTATGGTCTGGCATGTTTTCCAGAGGTGCTTCACGCAATAGATTGCACCTATGTTGCCATTAGGGCCTCATCTGGACCATGAGGTAGTGACACCAGAAGAGGAAGGGCTACGATTCCATTAACTGCCAGGTAATGTGCGATGCATGGGGAGCATCATAAATGTGTTGGCCCAGCATCCTGGTAGTGATCATGATTCTCACATTCGGCACAAACACAACCATGGTAGGATATCCCTTGGTCACAGTGTTGTTTAGTGAAAGTCATCCCTTCATATTAGTTTCTGTAGGTAGAATTTGTAAAATGTTTTGCCAAGTATAACCCCCCCCCCCCCCTTTGTTATATCTCCTTCCTTTTTTTTCTTTTGGACGTGACAGACTGCTCACTTGAACCCTGCCTGATGACACCAGTCCATAACTCTGGGGAACCTGCCGAGGAATACTTCAGTGACCTGTCCCAGACAGAGATGGTCATTGAGCTAGTGTGTGGTCTGCTTAAAGTCTGTTTCCTTTGCCTGGATGAGTATGAGAGTGCCTTTCAGTATGAACGTGTTACTGAATGCAATATGTTTACCACCTGCTGCATTTTGGACTACATGATTATGCTTCGACCTGGTATTCAACTGCCCCATGGTGGCAGTGCAGTTGCCGTTATTGTTCCTCCAACCACTAAAGGTGATGGTTGTCAACAGCAGTGTCACAGGCTTGTGCACATTACATGGCTGCGCAGGCAAAGACATGGCATCTAGTCCACCAATGTGGGCCATGACATTCAGATAGTGGTACCCTTCTAATATCACAGATTAAACATGTTGCATGTAGTGTTATCTGTGGTCTGTGCTGTGTGATGCATGGCCTACTGTTAGTGCACATCAGACAGTTTATTCATTTAAGGAATTTTTTACACAATTAATCGATTGCAGTCTGTATTTTGTCCTATCCCAACTCCAATGCCTGTCAGCGGTTATCTGTATAGTTAGCAGTAAACACAGCAGTATAATGACTCATTTAAGTATTCTGGTCAGATAAAGTTATTCAAAAGTACAGTTTTGTAGTCCAGCTAGAGCAGGACTGTTTATATCGGTCACTTTTTTAGACTACTTTATTGCTGTGTGCTGCTTGCTCAGGAGACTGCACATCAGATTAGTTATTTTATTGACACCAATCCCATGTCATAAGAACTAGTAAAAGCCATCATTTGTGCAGTCCTGAGGGTGACGTAGCAACAGTGCTAGTTTCAATGGCAATATTTGTCACATCAGCGAATGCAAGGCCATACTTGTACAGCTCTTTTTCAGTGCTAATTGCAGTAATACTTTGCATACCAAAAGAACCTAGACAGTGTTTTTGTTTGCTTGTTTGTTTTTCTTCTGTATAAAACCACAGTTTTATCCATGCTGTAAGTAGTTATAGATTTATATCTATGACTGAGTTATCATTGCAGTCTGCAAGGTAATTATATACCCAAGGCCTCATACACAATCTCCTCTAATGATAGCGCATAGGATGGTCCTAGCAGTCATGAGCAAGTGCTGGTACAAGAGCTTGATGCTGCATTACTATGATGCTGTGATCTGCTAGATGCAGGAAAATGTCTTAGCGCTTATGACAGTGCTGTGGGACTGAGACATCATCAGTGAGGTTCTACCAGGTATTGCGGAAGGCTGACGAGTCCTGCCTACTGTCTTTTGCGTTATGTCACCTGTAGTTAATGTAGCACTACCTTGAGTATCACAAGGGATGTGGCCTACTCTGTCCCCACACATGTGGACATTTCCCTGTCCATGGTTGGCTGTGCTTCCTATGAGAGTCTGGCATGTCCTTACTTGTGAGCATAGATGTGGACATGGATACTGTATGTTCCACAATACTGTGCATGAAGATCATAGCATTGTCTCTAGCCTCCACCATTCCCATGTGATGATGAAACTCAGCATGTACACTATGCAGTACTCTAACCATCTTTATTTACCTGATGGACTATGGCAGTGGCTTTTGCTTGAACAATGTCACAGCACATCTGCTGTCTGTTGAGTGTGTGAGCCTGTGTCACTGCTTATCGAATTATGTATTTGATGTGGGGAGGGGATCCTGTCAGTTCACTGACTGCACAACTGTCCTTGGGCTGTGTTAAGAATAATACTTATGGTATATTTGTTGACAACCATTGTGCCCTCAACTTCAGCCTTATGCAGACAGTGGACTTGCATGCCTGTGTTGCTGAGCCTGTCCCACCAAGTCATTTTCTCTTTTCCTACACTGTGTGAAACATGCGTTTCCTTCCCCTACATCGCTGATGTCAGCCATTACTTAATTCCATGCCTTAGCTCTCTCTCTCTCTCTCTACCTGCTTTAGCCCCCTTTCCCACACAGATGTTTCACATATGTCCTGAAAGCATCCACTAAGGTGTGGTTATCTTCAGGAGTGAAGTTCTCTCCTGTGTCTTGATCTCTGCTGCATCAACATGTTGTAACCTGAATGCATTAATGGAAGGCCACAATTAAACCAGCTTTAGAGGGCAATCACATTGCAAAAGATCAGTAGTAGATATTGCAAGAGAGTATGGAACGTTATTTTTATTGCCCTCAGTTACTCTTTACAATTACATATGTAGTGTTGACAAAACCATGCTAATCAATTTCATGCTGCTACCCTGCCACTTTCTAACCCTCGCCAACAAAAGTAGATGCCAGAAAGTATCAAAATACATGTACACATCTGTCAAAAATAGCACCTTACACTTTCCCACTACTATGACTCTTAACATTGCCAAAAAAGGACAATTGCCATTTCTTACTGGTAAACTGCTTTTAATGAATTGTACCGATCTTGGTTTTCTAATATTTTTCAAGTATTATCTCTCTGTTAATTTCTTTTACTTTGTTTGCCCTTTCAACAGAATGTCAGCAAACAAACATGACTCAGCACAGTTCAGTTTGGTGTACTTCAAACCTATTGGCATATATTAGGGTTAATTCTGAAGCTTCTATGCAACTGAAGCTCAGCCAAGCTGAATGCTACAAACACCATTCTACAAGTGTGCATCTGGTTCAATAGGCATAAATTGACTTTGGCTTCTCTTGGACAAGTTGCTTTGAAGGTACTGAGTGCGAGAATAAGCATCAGCTTATTGCAGTTCTCAAGCACATCAAACTATGCCATTCCTTTGGGATATGCAGGTTGGATATTAACAGTTGGTAGAGCTTTATTTATTTTATTCTAACATACTAATGTATCCCCAAGACTCATACAACACACCTTACAAATTACTATTAAAGACTCACTTGAAAAAGGGACACCCAAAACCTGAAGCTTATTAATGAACAGCTTTAACATAATTAAGAATTACTGCATCATAAAAACACATGTTATGCTATAAACATGAAAGTTTTAACATTTAAGTAACAAAAGCAGCAATAGTACTGACAAAAAAACACCTTAAAATTCATGTGACTGCCCCAATCTACTTAGTAAACCAACCTTGACAAGGTTATCAGTTCCATAGGTACTATCCCTATATTGCTGCATGCGTTGGCCATGCTGATGTCACACCTTACCTCCTCTTATCCCCTTGTTCTGCATTGACATACTTCATTTTTTACTGGCAATTTTTAAGATGGTATCTTTAAAAGTTCAGGGTCAATCCCAAAGCTGGCTTGAAAAAGACCAAGATCCTCCACTGCCTGCTGCAGGAGTCATACCTGTGCAAGCTGTAGTAGGTTCTGAATGGAAAAAGGTGAATATCAGACAGGAGTTGGAGGAACACCTGTCATTCCTGACAAGGATTCCCCCACT
Organism: Protopterus annectens; assembly: GCF_019279795.1. NCBI lineage: Eukaryota > Metazoa > Chordata > Ceratodontiformes > Protopteridae > Protopterus > Protopterus annectens. The sequence goes on from NC_056747.1 coordinate 194,810,159, forward strand.
GCAGGCAGCAGTGTTAGCACTGATATGATGACCTACAGAGGTATAGGGAAGACCAGTTGGGGCTGTGGTTATCACAGATGCAGGAGATTAGGCCAGAATTCTCTAGTAGGTATTTTACTTACATATTCAGTAGTTTAAACTGCAGAAAAATGTATTTTTTCAGCTATAACTAAGTTAAGTAAATGCAGACATGTGCAGCTGAGTGTGTATGTACACACACATGTCTGTGCAAGCATGCGTGTGAATTCTTTCTGTGTGTATGTGACTGACCATAAAAAACTAATGCATTTGCTGTAAAGTATGCAGACAGAATGAATGAAGGCTTAATTCATTTCAGCATTGTTAGTGTCAGCCAGAAATTAGATTGTGCCAGGATATTGATGTACAAACTATATATGTTTTTCTGAAGTATGTAACTTCTTTCCGGAAAACTTGTTGCACATATAAAATGACCTAGAAGACCTAGCCATCATACCTTAGGCAGAGTGGAGGATGGGACAAAGCAGCAAGTGCATAAGTTGCATACAACTTCTTGCCGGCTGTACTAAATTTTAACTGCTAACTAGGGAGTCGTATGCCTTACGGGTAGATGAAAATGTATCGACTCAGAAACACACAAATAAGCAATGCATAGAATATTGCAAATTAGAATGGTCAAGAATAGGTTCTTGTTAAAAATAGCAGCCTGTAAAGGAATGTACTTTTGTCATTAAAAGCAGTCTAGCAATAGGAAACCTATCCTCCACCCCTCCTCAGCCACTCGGGGCTCTCAGTGTATCAAAAGACAGGAGCAGAGTACATCCTGTAGTAAAAAATATAGTTAGGAAAGGAAAAATCGTCAGGGAATAAGCAGAGCAGGTGCCACTTTTAGTATTTTGCATTACTCCAGCAAGGCCTACTGTATTGTTTACTTACAGCATCCATTGTATCACATCTACTCGAAAAGGCAGGTTAGGAGAGGAAAAAAAAAGATACGATCCACAGCTGTGCACACACGTGTAACAATCCACGGCTGTGCACACACGTGCAACAATCCACGGCTGTGCACACACGTGCAACAATCCACGGCTGTGCACACACGTGTAACAATCCACGGCTGTGCACACACGTGTAACAATCCACGGCTGTGCACACACGTGTAACAATCCACGGCTGTGCACACACGTGTAACAATCCACGGCTGTGCACACACGTGTAACAATCCACGGCTGTGCACACACGTGTAACAATCCACGGCTGTGCACACACGTGTAACAATCCACGGCTGTGCACACATGTATAGCATATTTAAACAAGTATGCATTCATTTTCTCCTTATTTCTGTAGCCAAGGAAGAGCGCAATTATAAAGAACAGCCTCAGAGGAGGCTGAAACGTTTGACAGAAGACATGAGCACTAATCATTTTATTAAATACATATAAAAAGTCATACATTATCCGTTCCCTTCTGTAGCAAAAAAGTGAAGGTACCAAGTTAAATTTGTTGTTAAACTCTTTCAAATATTAATAGCAATCTGAATAGCATTGCACAGATAATTAAGTACCATTTGTCAGCAGTATTAGTCAGTGTAATATGTAGTACAAATTCATGCAGTAAATCTGCTTAATAAATATTTACTATTCACTCTCAATAAAATATTTAGCAGCAAGTTGAGTCCTTTTCTCCATTTGCCTCTCTTGCCTCTTTCTCCTTCTTTAGTTTATTTTTTCCATTTTTTTATGTTCCCTTTTCCAGAAGTCTAAAGATCTCAGGAACAACCAACCTCTTGCCTCCCAAATCAGGGACCAATCACCATCTCCCTGTACCTGTTTGGAGTGTTCTTTATAGAGTTACAGAAGTTAATCTGGTCACATGGGAACCAGAGTGTGTCACAGCATGGAAAGCTGTTAATGGAGCAAGCTGCAGGACCTGATTTTGGATGCAGTTGTGCAAGCAGTGGAGAGATGCTTTAAACCAGTGTATGGCCTCCTTCATTTGGTTATACACTCTACCTGGTCAGCTCTGTCCATTAAGCTGCCAGAGACCTTCACCCCCAACATCACCAGGATATCACTGCAGTACATCAGGCCGTGGGAATAATTGAGGTCCTCTAGATGGGGGTGAGAACTGTTCCAACTCCTCCTCTCGCCTGCCCTTTTGTGTCTATCGCCTGTATGTGTTGTACCCCTCCCCCCACTACAGGCACGCCATAGTGTTCCTATCGGTCTTAATTTTATGTGGTCCTTCCTCAACTTCCTTGTTTTATAAAAAAAAATGAAAACTGGGGGATGGGGTGTCTATTGCCCACCAAATAGATAATACCCTTTCTCTCCTACCTCTCAAACAACTGTCTTGATGTCTTCCTTTTGGTGCACCCACTTTCTTTCCCATACCATCTCATCCCCTTTCCAGCCTTATAAAGACCTCAGTCATTATGTCAACTAAAAATGCTGAAAGCATATACCTTGTCATCCTTTCTTTAAATTCAGTTTTACACAGCTGCACTTAGCACTGATCTCCATAACCGAGCACCAGTAATAAACGCAGGCTTGCACAAGTTTCTTACTCAACTCTTAGTTATGAAAATAGTTGAAAGTAGTCTAGGTATTTGTGAATGCAATAATTTTAGTGGAAAATGACAAGTTTTAATCCATTTTCTCAACTTACAAACAGTCCAAAAGTTTGAGCATTTCTATGGAGGCCTCCAGTTTCACATAGTCAGCACCATTAAGTAGCACTGAATGTATCTGAGTAAAGATATAGTGGCACTCATTTGGCTTTAACACACATACAAACTGTGGCACTACAAATACCACCCTTAGATTTACTGGCCCAAAGCAGGAAGTATGTTACAGTATAATCTGAGTGGTCAGTGTAAGGACACTGTAACTTAATACAATCAGGGTGGGACACATCCTCAGCTAAACCCATTCACTCTACCACAGCAACTTTTGTTATTTTCACCTTGTCTCTCAACTGATCCAAACCTTTATTAAAGAAAAAAGTAACCACATACATTGTACTATGTGATGTTAGCTCAGCTAGAAAAAAATTACTTTAGTGCTACGGCCATTCAGACTTTTCAGCAAACAATGGCAAATGAAAAAAAAAATCCAATTTATGAACATGTATGCCTAGGGGGCTTTACAGTTAAGCACAATTAAGCAGACACAAAAATGAATATATTCATTTGGCAGTTCTAGAGTTTATAAAACACTGACCACTTCTTAATTAGATCCTGAACTAATAAAACGCAGTCTGAAAAGCAACCATTCGACCTGGAAATTATTTATTAAGTATTACTGTTTGCATTTGATTATGTTCCAGCACATAAATGACAATCAGTTATGAAACTAAGTACTTCATCTGCCACTTGCGCCTTGGAACATAATCAAATGCAATCAGTTATGACAAGAATAATTCCAAGTTCTTTCTACTGCAGTAACACAGCGAGCATGTGTACCTTTTAGTAATGCTACAAAAATAAACTTTTCTATGCCCTAGGTCTCCATGGAGTAAAGCTCTAACTACCTTAATGGCAACATTTTTGCCAGTTTTATAGCTGCCTGGGATGATCCCAGTGCAATGAATCAAAGTTTTGAATGTCTGGCTTTTGGCGACTATTAGATGAGCTGGTTCAACTGATCATTCTATTGATGTGGGATGTGTACAGCTTCCACAAATTAATTAGTTAAGAACGTGTACATAATGCAAGTACGGTGAGGACACAAGTTAAAATGACAGAAAAATGTTTAGAAAACTAGATTTTAAATAATGTAACAAACAAAAGCTTCAGGGGAATACGTATTGAAATGAACAAACCAAATGAACAAACCAAATTACCCTTGGGAAGGTTCAAACCTGAAGATTCAAATCTAGTGTTAATACATAAAACTGCAGATACTGTGTTCTGTGCAAGACAAACGTACATTTATAAAAAGATTAGGAAGAGAGAGAGAACAAAATAGCGTGCCTCCATTTTGGATGGCGTGTGTGCTTCGAATAATCAAAGGCATGCGTGCGTACACGCACATACACACAATTTTGTCACGTGAACTTCAGTCAGTTAGCAGCTAATGCTTGTTGGTGTAAGCAACTAAAACCTCTGACTGATACAACTGCTGTAGAAAACAGCATGGTCTGGATGTGAAGGGCTTAGTCACAGAACCTCACTTTACCCCCAAGCAGCTTTGTTTCTAATTCCCTCATCTCCCACAATGCCGTAGCTCTACAAAGTAAAGGGATAATGAGTCACCAAAAAATGAATGTTCTGAAGTTTTTCTGGCAAATTGTTACAAATCTTGATTCTAGCAACACAAATATGGGCTGGTCACATTTTTTTCATTCCTTAAAGTACATTAGTTATCTCCCTATGCAGCTTTCTTTTTCCCAAAACTTAATTTCTAATAATGCTGTAGTTGAAGTTTAATTTCTACAACTGGGAAGAGGTGTGTGTGCGCGCGCATGTGTGTGTGTGTGTGTGTGTGTGCACGTGCATGTATGGGTGCGTGTGCATGCATGTATGGGTGCGTGCGCGTACATGTATGGGTGCGTGCGCGCGCATGTATGTGTGTGCGTGTGCATGTATGGGTGCATGCGCGCATGTATGTGTGCGCGCGCATGTATGGGTGTGTGCGCGCGCATGTATGGGTGCGTGTGCACGCATGTGTGTGTGTGTGTGTGTGTGTGTGTGTGTGTGTGCGCATGTATGTGTGTGCGTGCGTGTGTGTGTGCACCTGTATATGTATGTGTACATGTATATGTGTGTTATGTGTGTGTGTATGTGTGTTTTTAATGTTATAGTTTCGTCTCTTTCTATATGGACATACCACAACATATCATTAAATCTTCACAGACAGTGATTCACATATAGCTGCAGAGCATTTTTGTTAAATAAAAATGGTTACTTCTTTACAAGAGATAGCACTTGCTTATGCCATGGTTTCTTTCTATAGCATCACATGCAATAATTTTCAAAACAAGGTATTCCACTTATAATACCTAGCAACATACCTTTCCAGGAAGTAAGGTCTCTTGTAACTGCAGACAGCATGGAGAAATACTAGCCAGTATATTAACATGGTCATTTACTGATCAGGTCACTCTCACACCAGCATTCAATGCCAATGCCAGTCAGACTTGCATAAGCCCCACCAGTGGTTCGGAAACTATAAAACTATAAACTACTTCTTCACCCCCATCAAGACCAAAACTATGCTTTTTGGAATGACACATCAAATTCAACAAGCACCTGATTATCTTTGACCTACACATCCATTCCATAGAGACATTTCACATTTCCTGTCTACAAGATACAATGCAGTCCACATCACCAAAAAGTCATACATAACAAATCTATGGATTTTCTGATATAGTGATTATTTTACATTCATTAACCAAGTGAATTAGTCCACAGACCCTCTTCAACCACAACTCAACTCTAGAATAGCAAACAGTACACCGAAAAGTCAACAAAACAGTGATATGGTTTGCGCAGCAGACAGCAGAGCATTGAAGCAAACACCACCGTACAGTAAATGAAGACATAATTGTAACCACTTAAAATATATACATAAATATATACATATGGCTGTAGGACACCCGATCGAGTGGATAGTACGTCAACACCTGTCTGGTCAACAGATGTGGGATATCGATAATCCCCTGGTAGGGGAATATTCCCTTTCACTTGGGATTGTGCAATCTCAAAGCTAGTATATATAATTAGCAGAGAGTATGGGGGTGCAGGGGGGCTAGATCCCTGGCCATTGGTTTAGTCTGCTCTGGGGTAATCCCAGAGCATGCACAGAAAGTGTCGATACTGGCAACTTTAACATTATGACTTCTCTACTTGGTGTTGGCACATGCTCCATTCAATCCACTGCCCTACATTTATATTATATATCAGGAATAATAGCAGACATGCTCAGCACACCAAAGACAGGTAGCTGCATTATGATACATAAATATCAAAGTATGAACATGAATTCAGTGATTGAAACAATGTTGCCAGCTGATTCCAAGTACTGCTAAGCTCTGTGTGCTACTAAACTCTACATTCAAGTAAAATAATTCCAGCCAATGTATATACAGGTACATGCAATGACAAAGGTTTGTCAGTTTGCTCTAAACGTTGCCAAGCTTAGGGCTGCGAAGATGTGGTACTGTACTTCCGAAGTTAGTCATCAGCAAGAATTTTAATGATTGATGCTATATTTTGTTAACTGGAATACCTAAGCATTTACATTAACTTTCTTAAAATAAATGTACTTTCTTTAATATAATTAATAAATTAAGGACATATCCTGTTATTACTGCTATTATATTATTTTGGGATACTGTTCCAAAAGGAAGTACCATTTTTTTTAAACCTTTTCCAGTAGCTAACAGTTTGAAAGGTGGTCTGATTAGCTTTGTAGCTTCCTGATGTCATAAATTATATTTCTGGCCTTTAATAACAATCTTCTTCATAAATGGTGAAAAGTAATTCAAATGCAAGACTATTAAGAAGCAGAGAGGCTCTAACTGTGACTGGTAACCATCTGTTGCTATTCCGGATATTACATTGATGCGTTGTGCAGTTGGCAAAATGGTAAAGAACAGTTATTTTGTTTTCTGTGGTCCAAATGAGTAGCATATTTTATGGGTAGTTATGAATTATGATGGGTGGGCATATTCCATTCTAAAGAGCAACACTTTTAAAAGACATTTTCACGAATTGTTGTAGATTGTTAACCCAAGTTTCATCATGAAGGTTAAAGGAAAGATTTTAATTTAAGGTAAGCCTTATGTATTTTTGCTTCTTGGTCCAAAGAAGGGAGGCATGGAAGGAATGCACCATCCACTTGCTTATGTATGAGAGAACTAAGCCAAGCCTATGTGCAGGCATAGTAAACACATGGTGTGATCTGTTGATGAATAGATACAGTACCAGAATGCCAGGGAAAAAAAAGTATAATATTGAAAATTATTCCTTAAGTGGCTTACCAGAATGTACCAAATGCATTACCTGGAATAGCTAAAATAGTTTAAACTTTGTTAGGTACCTAAAGTAATGGGATAGTTTAAACCTTGTTAAGTACCTAAAGTAATGGGAAAACTACATATAAACTGAAGGTTATTCACCTTAACATACAGAAATATTACTCAAACAAGACCAATCCGGGCCTGTTTTGGGGGAGGCCCAAGACAGACAATCTGTGTGCTTAAAACTTTAACTAGTCTGTGTTATTGTTATATGGGATCAGGCTAAGTACAGAAGGATACCAATTAATCTGTGTATCTAACAAATACTGCAAATAAATATTAAAAGAAAATATACTGTATGGAGGGGGTGTTCGGAGAAGCTCTGCTTCTTTATAACTTGTACATATTTTTATGGGGCTCATATCTGGAGGAGCCCCATGGATTTTCCTAGAACGTGAAGGTAGTTTGTTATTACACAGCCTAAGAACCAAGTCCTTAGAGCATGCATCTCTGCAGGATGGTGTCCTTAGAGAAGATGAACAGTCAAAAAATCCTCCAGCTTCCGATACAACCCACAACACCTACCTGTGCAGGACACTTCAGCCCAATCCAGTCATCCTGAAAGCTGATCCTCCAATGAGTACTGAGCCCAACAGGATTAGGAATCCTTTTCAAAAAGAGTTTAAATTCATCACATAAATAAAGCAGTAGGATGGAAACAGACTTGTGCATCAAAGGAGCACAGTTCATCATTAGAAGATTGGGTCTGAATAATAGAAAGACTAAGGAGATGACCCAAGTTCAGCGAGTCTCACTTTATGTCCATGTCTTCATTAATCTGTTCTGGGAGCTTTTTCTTTTTAAAGGCTAATTTTGCAACTCTTGGTAGGTGAAACTAATTTCATTGGGACATGAATAACTCATTTGGAGTCTATAATTTTTTTGAGCTACAACTAGCATTTCAATTTTTTTATAATCAATCACATTTAAGACCAGTTTTTAAGATGAACAGGAAAATAACCATAAGCAATTAGCATTACCAAGAGTCTTTTTGAGATTGATAAAGTATTAAATTATGTAGGTATTCAGTGCTTTTTATACATTAGCTCATAATAGCTCTGCAGATGATATATTAATTACTTACATTTTAGCAGATTGTGTGCCCTCCCGAGATGAAAATTTTTACATGACTTAACATTACTTGATGTGGTACGGGTTGTCATATTTCTCTTCATACTCTGTACAAGAAAATGTTTTGTCAGGGATACCACTGCTGGTGATGTGTGTCCATGCGTGTGTAGTTACTGAATGCAGACAAAAAAATAGTTATTTTTGGAGCATGTGAAAAATGTTCAGAATGGTTTGCAGTTAACTTGCCTACAATCATGTATTCACTCTGTACTCAGATTTTTTTTTCTAAACATGGTAAAGCTACAAGACTTCATAGGATAAAGTTAATAAAAATGAACATATAATAGGATATTTCAGTCCTCACTTGCCATCTATATTTCAATGCTACTGAAAATGTTTCACTCGGGATTTTTTTTTTTTTTTTGGGGGGGGGGGGGTAATTACCTGCATGCCAACAAACAGTAGGGCCAGCATTTTAATAACTAATGTTATATATATTCTGTAGGGCTGCATTTATACTCAAATTAACAAACACAGACTAATGCAGATTACATAAATGAAACATTTCTTATTCAGTCACCTCCTTCACAATCCACTTAATCACCATCAGTACAAATGGAACAAATTCCAGCCTTTTCCAGTTGTAATTATAATGCCCACTAGTAGATCATTGTTTTGCTAAATTTTCAAGACAAAACTGCATAAGATTTGTATACTTCAAATAATTCTATCAGGAAGGTGCTGTTTTAAAGTCATGTCTTCCTTATTGTGCTGATATAATTCAAAACAGCACTGCTGTTGGAACCAATACATTCTGTACTGATAAAATGGTTCCTTTTGGAGGATCCTTAGTGCATTTATCCTAGCACTGTGCATTCTTATACACTAAAACAGCTTGCACCAATAATATTAGTTTCTAAGGAGTTGAAGACTGGTCCCACATTGGAGATTACAGCACATTAACAGTCAGTTATATTCCTGCTCAGAAGTCACACATACATTCCAAATGCATCTAACAGCATGCACGCAGGAAGAGGGTTATGCCTACCAGCTATATATTTTAGGCTAGCATTTGAGCCTTTATTCACCACCTAGAAACTTTGTAACTTTGGGGGGAGTCACTATTAGACCAAAACTCCCAAAATGTTTTGGGAGATGCACTTATGCTCAATAAGTCTTGTGTGGCTAAAAAGACGTAGAAAATGTGCTTTAAGAAAACATGTGCATTTTCTGTTACTTTAACCAGGTTGAGAATCACCCCCTCCCCCACTATCCAGCTGATGCATTCAGTACCTTTGCTTTTCCATCATAGCATGCTACACTAAAACATACAAATCTTTTTTATTGGTACAATTAGGTATACAGTGTGGATCACACCTAACTACATTAAAAAAATCATTAAATTCCAAAAATAGGAAAAGTAACTTTGTGACCCTAAGATAAAGTGAATGAAGTCCTCCATACCCACCTCCCCCTGTAGATTCTTTGCTGCCTGCTCACACTTACACATTATAATATTCAACAAGCTTGAACAACTTTGGGGGGAGTTTTTAAAATTCATTGAAATAGACAATCAGTGCACTAAGACTCAATGAACCATACAATTAATGAAGATTAGCCTTTTGGTAACTAGACTAATTGCCATAGTAGTGAAAGGCAAAACTCGGGTACCAGACAATCAGCTGTAACCAGCAAAGATAATTCATTATTGTTTTTATTCTCTAGGTAGTACCTGCTTGTCAGTCTTGCAATGCAAATCTTAAGAACCAGACCACCAGGAAACACAGCGAAGAACAGCAGAGTTCAGCAAAGTTGCTAGTTGAATAAATCCAGGAACAAATGTGATAGTTGTAATAAATCCATGTACAGGAACCAGAAGATTAATACCAAAGTTTAATAAAAACACAATTAATTTAAGTGCTTTCATCCAAGACAATTAAGAACTTCAGAATACTACAAACCTTAAAATACACTGCTTAGATGCTAGTTTTTAAAAGATCTGATGCCGTCCAAGCTAGTTAAACAATTAAGTGAAGTTAAAGTGAAAGCACCTTATATGTACATCTAAAATGTAACATTTGACATTAAAAATGCGTAGCCTAAAAATATTGAAAATGTTATTTTACAGCTATATAAAGTGTTGGAAAGACAAATAAATTAAAATTCTAGTTGTTTCAATTTTAAAATGTGTATACAAACCATCTCATTCAAGCAAGTTAACTTTATGTGCAGCTGTTAAGAGTTGCCACTTTAATTCTAAAGCACTAAGTTTCAACTTAAATGGGCCACCTGTGGGGTCTAAACAAACAGAATCTAACATCCAGAATTTGAACAGTGATCAGGGCTGTCCCCAACATGTTTGCCTAAAGCACTTTTTCCTTTTTGTCTCTCAATGTCTTAACAGTGTTCATGAATTCTATCTCTCAGCTTTCTTTCTGTTTTCCCAGAATAGAAAGCTGAGTATGCCAGGTACTTAGCAACATATACAACTCTCATATAAATATAGTTGTAGTAAAGTTTCCTGTCATTCTTCACCATTAATTACAAGTTTATCCCCTTCCATGATATATTTACAATAAGAGCACATTCCACATTTAAAAGTGCCTTTGTTAGCACCTTTGTTGTTAAAAGCGTGTGTCTCACTGAGTTCTAACAGGTACTTAAAGTTCTATAAATAACTCTTGGCATATACCCCAGGACATTGAACACATTGTCCACTTTAAAAGTATTCCAGATAGTTTTTATAATATTCATAATTTGCGTGCCATGTATACTATATGTGGCAATGAATGCTCTGCTGTTATTTTTCTTGATGCAGTTCAATTCTGTGTTAAAACTTCTGGATTTTTAGAAAGGCCACTTATTCTAACACCTTACTACATTTTACTAGCCGTCACCTTTTCCATCAGAAAAAAATCAGTTATAAAAGGTCAAATGCTAAGGGCAGCTTGAATGGCCTCACAGCTAGAGTTTTTTCTGAAGAAACAGAAAAAGTAACAAATATGTCTCTTGTCAGGGGTTATCCTGCCAAGCTGATAACTGACGTTCCTACAGAAGTAGTAAAGAAAAGGGCAGATGGCATTTACAAACCTTTGCTAGGCAGTTTAAACACAGAACTGAACTGCATCAAGAAAAATGATAAAAGCAGAACATTCATTACCACATATAGTACACATGGTATGCAAATTATGAAGATTATAAAAAACTAACTAGAATATTTTTAAAGTGGACTGCAGTGGTGGTGCTGCGGTAGCATTGTCGTCTCACAGTAAGACGTTGTCCTGTTCGATTCTCAGCTAATGCGTCTTCTGTGTGGAGACATGCGTGAATGGGCGTACCTTCGTTGAAGATTGTGCACCAGGGCTGGCAACTCGGTACGTAAAAATCTACTGCCAATCATTAGCGGACCGGAGTTCCGCTGTGGCGACCCCTAACTGGGAAAAGCCGAAAGATACAACAACAACAATGAGCTGTTCAATGTCTTGGGGCATATCTTGTACCTGGATTTATTACAACTATCATATTTGTGCCTGGAGTTATCCAAATTGCAACTGGCAAATTTGCTGAACTCTGCTGTGCTTTTGCTGTGCTTCCTGGTGGTCCGGTTCTTAAGCTTTTTGTTGTTTAAGTGGTTTATTTCAGCTTATGATCCATGTCTGGAGTTGCCTGAGTCTTGCAATGCTCACAAATCCTGGGCACACTTGACACTTCCATGATCTGAGTGGAGTTTTACAGCATGTAAGCTCCTGCAGGGGATGATGTGTGCTCCTTCTAGAAAGAGGGTCAGTGGGCTATGGTCAGATTGTCCCTACCTATGGCATATTACGACAGGGTGAATCAGGCAGCTGTCAATGGCCCACAGCTCTTGGGGGACTCATGACCAGCCACTCACCACCTGATTTTATCTGGATTAACTGGAAATACAATGCATCCAGTTCTATGGTTCTCACATTTCAAAGCCAGTGTGGAAGAGCATTTGATAGTGAAACTTCCATGTTTTCCAGGTCTGCAGACAATGCATGTATTGCTTGTCATCACAATAATGAGCAATCTTAGAAAATTAGTGAATAGTGCTACCCTGCTTATACCTGCCCTCTCATTCAACTGATTGGATAATAGACAGTGTAGAAAAGCCCAGGAAGTCTAAAAATCAAATTCAAGGTTTAAGAATTCAGTGTATGGCTTTTTCTACAGGAGAAGAAAAAACATATCTGTATTTTTTATTTAATTACCTCTTGCTTTACATTTTATTCTTCTTGACTCAGTGGCATCTGCCTTCCCTAGGAATGTAATCTACCACAGTGTTTTAGAGCTAGCAGCTGGAAGTAAAAGACCTAAGCTTTTTGAGCTCTCATCTGCAACTGTTTTTGCAGAATATTCCTAACTTTGCCTCAACTTTTTTGTTTGTTCCATAAAAAAATGAGTTTTCTTCTGGTTAATCATTGAAGATTGCAGTGAGTAAATATGACTGAAATTTGGGGTTCAGACTTCATATCCATCAGAAAATATACTAATGCAAAAAAGCTGTTCTAGCAATTTTACAAGTCTTTTGTCACCTATTATTTTTTTACATTTTCTTTCATTCTTGTGCCAAGAAGTTGAGAGATTTATTTTCTACAACAATCAGATATAAGGAGGCATATAAAGCAAAGTGGCTATAACTATTGTATGAGGGTATGGGCTGTTTGTGGATGAAAATAATTTGCCATCTTTTTATGGAGTTTAAGCAATTTGACAATACTGGATGAGTGTGCATATGTGTTCAATAAGTTTAAAAAATACTTTACTGTGGGCTAAGAAAATACACGACAAAGCAAAAACTGTTACTCTAGCAATTTTCTTAATATATAAGAGCCACATTTAAAATATCTTCTTCTTGTTTGGCATCTTCCCCAGTCACATAATATTAAAACCAAATGACCAAAAATGAGCACTTAGATGTACTAAATCTAAGATTACCATTTCTTAAACTATTCCCTTTTCTCTAAGGTATGGTGATTTTGGAGTTGGTGTATACACAAACACAATTTTCAGTGGAGCCCCTGGGAGAAATGTTCCAGGCGCATGTATTTGTAATGTGGGAGGAAACCGGAGTACCTAGAGGAAATCCACACGAACACAGGGAGGACATGCAGATTCCACACAGAAGGCACCCCAGCTGAGAATCGAACTGGAGCACCTCTTGCTGTGAGACCAGATTGGCGTATGTATTAAAGGGTAAGTAACTTGTTGGCCAACAAGGTGAACTTTGCCCTTTTCCCAACTGTAGTGAGATCTCGGACTTACTATATTTAGTTAGGGGTGTGGAGACATAGCCCCCCACCTGAGTGGGTTGGGGATGGTGCAGTTTCATTTTCATGATGTTTGTTGTTAGTGGTTACTTACCCTGGGAAGATATTCCTCAATCTAGTCTTTCGCCGACGTGGATTTTTGCTGATTTCATCTCGACAATGTCATCTTCAATCTTTGGGATTTCGACATTATGAAGTAGACCCATATATATATATATATATATATATATATATATATATATATATATATATAAAATATAAAAGATTATGTGTTTTATTGCTGCATGCATTTCACTGCATCCTGAAACACTGGGGTTTTTTATAATCCAGTTGGTTAAGTTCTATCATGGTCAAAGTTCATTGATCAGGGCGTGTAGTGGTAAAAAATTTTTTTTTTTCCTTTGTTAACTGCAAATGTAACCTACTGGATTACATTTGTGATTATTTTTATGATTTTAGTGCCAATTAATGATAATCAATAAGGAGTTTGTATGATGTTTTGTGTTTTGATGAAACTCATCAGTGATTATTCATTATAAACACATGTGTGTGTGTGTGTGTGTGTGTGTGTGTGTGTGTGTGTGTGTGTGTGTGTGTGTATATATATATACATATATATATACATATATCTATATAAATATATATATATATATATATAGTTACACTTCATAATCTCGAATTACTGAAATCCCGAATTTCAGTAACCCGAGACCATGAATGCAAAAAGCAGAATGCCGAAAGTGCATAAGAGCGAATTTGAATATCTCAAATCCGCGCTTATGCATTTCTGGTACGTCACATGTAGTGTTATGGTGCCAGAGATTGCAGGTGAGTGAGTGTCTGCGTGTGTTTTTGTACGTTGTATGTGTGGGTAAAGGTAGGGAGGTGTAAGTGTGAGTGTGAGCGTGAGTGTTGGATTTGTTGGTGTTTGTGAATGTGTGATGCGTATTTGTGTGAGAGCGAGTGGAGGATGGCATTGTGTGAGTTTTTTTTTTTTTAATGTTATGTGCAACCTCGGAGTTGGTATATATAAGTAGTGGGGTGTGGGGGGTGCAGGGGGGCTTCCCTCCCTATTTATATGTAGTGTAGGGTTGTGTGGTTTGTGTGCTGTGGGTGGAATGGTGTGTGTGTTATCTGGTGTATGGTGCATGTATGCTTGTGATTGCATGATTCAGGATTGTGGATTTCGGTATTGTGAATGGTTCAACTTTATAGTCTCAGGTTACTGAAATTCAGGATTTCAGTAATTCGAGATTATGAAGTGAAACTAGATATATATATATATATATATATATATATATATATATATATATATATATATATATAGGATCATTATCACATTTTCAAATGGCAGTCACTCGAACTGGGATGGTCAAAAGGCTGTTCTCCAGTTCTTGAACACTGAACGGGAAATGGTCGAGTCCATAACAGTGAATGCTAGTATGCATTCACTGTTGTGCGTAAACGTTCTGCTTGGAGATCGCACTATAGTGGGGATAGGGAAATGTACCCTTTTCCTCACTGTAGTTTGTATATATAAGTAGCATGGGGTGAGGAGGGGCAGGGGGGGCTTGCCCCCCCCCTGCAAAATGTTGGTTGGAAATCAATGGACTTCAAGGTACATTGAGTAATGTCGACAGTGTCCAATATCGATGTGTCAGCATTACCATTTTTGTCATTTTGTCTCAGCAATGTTTTTATTTTCAGTATTTTTTTTTTATTAAGTCATCACTCAACCTAGTTTGTTTGTGTCTTTTGGCTTTTCCTGGTTAGGGGTCACCACAGCGGAACTCCGGTCCGCTAATGATTGGTAGTTGATTTTTACGTGCCGAGTTACCAGCCCTGACGCACAACCTTCAACAAAGGTACGCCCATTCATGCATGTCTCCACGCAGAAGATGCTCTAGCTGAGAATCGAACCGGACAGCATCTTACTGTGAGGCGACAACGCTACCGCAAACCTAGTGATTTTCAGAAATGTGATAGTAAACATATATGTGTCTGTGTGTGTGTGTGTGTGTGTGTGTGTGTGTGTGTGTGTGTGTGTGTGTGTGTGTGTGGTGTGTGTGTGTGTGTATTTGATAAGTTTGAGTGGTGTAGGGCTTCCCTGCAAAAAAAAGAAGTTTAAAAAGTGATGTTTAATATTTGCTTTTCTCCTTTATTTTTTATCTTTTCTTTCCTCATTCTGGGGTTTGTTTTTTTTCAAGTCTAAACATTTGAATATGGAACAATTTGTCCCTCATTATTTTTGACTTTGTCACTGATTCTTGCACTAAGAGGATGAGAGGTATTACATTTTATCTTAGTCAGATGATGTTGTCCAAGGCAAAGTGGTTATAACTACCTAGTGGGAGTTATTTGTGGGTGAAATTAAATTACCCTGTTGTTTGCTTAATTTAAGCACTTTGGCTGTGCAAGATTAGTGTGTATTTACATAAAATAAATAAGAATTTATATAGCTCTCATTCGTCCCTAGTTTCCCACAATGGTCCAGTTTTTACTCATTTTTTGGTCTGTTCCTCAGCAAATATATAATAGCAATATTTAAAGTCTATTCTTGATTTTGGACCTTTGTCCCTCAACACTTTTTTTTGCTTTGTCCCTGATTCTTGTTTTAACAGATTGATAGGTATTTTTATCACAATCATATGAGTATACACAGCAAAGTGGCTATAACTGCTAGGTGGGGTAGAGGTTATCTGTGGATAAAAGACATCTAACCTCTTATTTTTTGCTCTATCTAAATAATATAATTTTGCAGGACTAGTGTGAAATAAGTTGAAATGCTTTACTGGTTTTACTACAGATACTTTGTTTTATATGTGAAACAAACATGAAATACATTACTGTGTTTATAATTATTTAATTCTTTTTACCGGAATTCGACATCTGAGATTTCCACAATCAAAACTGGAGTTATAATTTCTAGGTACAGGGATTGTGTATAGATGAGAATGACTAACCCTGTTCATCCACACACAGTTTGAGGTGTAATATCCCAAGTGGCTGTAATGGATTGGTATGGACATTGATAGACCCTAATGACAGCTGTTTGAGTGGTCTTTTATGGACAAACTGTTCCGAAATGGGTAAATTTGTTACCATTGTTTAGTAAACTTTGTTTCACTACTTGATGAAAGCTATGCTCAACTTTACTCAAATGTAAAACAAGCAAACACATGCACACATGTTGCTTTATTAAACTAAGTATAAATATGGTAGGTAAGTGCACATTTAAAACAATCTGAAGGGTAAATCCAAAAGAACGTGCTCATTTTTGCATGATCAAAACAAAATTTAGGGGGGGGGGGGCTATGGTTAGAAAACCATTAAGGATCCAAGGTATACTTAATTTGACACTGACAACCACTACTCTATAGATGACCTAGTCTATCTTGGTGGGCAGAGGCAGGCCAGGAGGTGGGAAAGAGCTGCAGGAAGACATGACTATGGCCAACACTGCTGGTGATGGTAACCTTGCTAGGCACACATAGAGGAGTATGGTTCATTATGGCCAACACTGCTGGTGATGGCAACCTTGCTAGGCACACATAGAGGAGTATGGTTCATTATGGCCAACACTGCTGGTGATGGTAACCCTTGCTAGCCACACATAGAGGATTATGGTTCATTATGGCCAACACTGCTGGTGATGGTAACATTGCTAGGCACACTTAAAGGAGTATGGTTCATTATGGCCAACACTGCTGGTGATGGTAACCTTGCTAGGCACACATAGAGGAGTATGGTTCATTATGGCCAGCACTGCTGGTGATGGTAACCTTGCTAGGCACACATAGAGGAGTATGGTTCATTATGGCCAACCCTGCTGATGATGGTAACCCTTGCTAGCCACACATGGAGGATTATGGTTCATGGGGTGATATAAGTGCCACCATTACCATTGACAGTTAGGTAAAAGAAACTGTCTCAAACCAGAATGCAAGCAAAGTACTCCCATGGCTGCCTTGATGATAGTCCCTTCTGGACAGTTCTTGCCTCCATTAACTAAAAGTACAGATGAAATAATGGGCTTGAGAACAGTAAAAGAATGACTCAATCATGGGAAGGCATAGGGCAAAATGATACATAGAAAATGAATAGTTTATAAGTAGATAAAAAGTAAGCTCTTGGGGGAAAAAACAGTTGGTATTTGGTTTGATAAAGGATATAGTATTTGCCAGAAACCATATTCATTCTGCTTTGGTTTTGGCCCTCTACTTCTAGAGTCACTATACAAGATTCTTAGGGTCTATATTACATCCTCAAAATCCATCTTCATCGAATATGAATTCAGCAACACCAAATCACCAAAACACACTTCCATGAACTGCAAAATCTTTCCCATGGTAAGAACACACTTGCCCCCTAGCACACCATAACACACAAAGCACTAAATGAAACTCACCCAACTGGGGGACTTTGCCCCCCACACCCCCCTAACTATATATACCAACTCCAAGATCACACTACAGTGGGGAAAAGGACAAAGTTGTGGTGTCGGCCAAGTGTTTCCTTATCCTGGGAAAGATTTTGCGGTTCGCAGAAGTAAATTTCAGTGTTTAGTTGTCGCTAAATTCGTATTTGATGAATATGGATTTCAAGGTTGTAATATAGACCCAATTCGTACCATATTTGAACTGTTGTGATATTCCCAGAATGCTTCTGGGAAAGATTCCAAATAAACCTTAGATATTTGGAAGTATATCAGCTGTGTTATTATTGGTGACATCAATTTTTAAAGAAAATGGTTGTATATTCATAGAAACAATGCTTATTGATTAAGACAAGCCAAACTTAATATGGAAGAAAAAGAGCGTTACTGCAAAAAAAAGCCAATGCTGCCAAGCACATCAATTAACAACTTGGAGTATGACGTCATAGCGTAAAGCCTCAGTAACATTATTCACAATATTACGTTTGGAAGGAAAAAATACCATAAATGGAGGACTACCAATAGTAAAAATAATAATAACAAAATGTGAAACACTTGCATAAACTTGTTGAAATAAAAAAGCAATAAATAGACACGTTTTCCATTTCAGCATACATCTTCAGGCTGGAGTAAACTTCAGTGAAACTCCATGATCACTATATCTTCCCTAAACATCCTACCATAACCACGCAAAGAACAGTGTTTCAGACTGCTGTTCCTCGTTCTCTGAATTACCTGCGGATGTTCTGTTATCTGATACAATGAGACAAAAGTAAAGCTCTGCAAATAATTTACAGTTTGGCGAACAGTCCTAATTTTAGCCATCTCAAAGCCTTGTTTTAAATAAAAACCATTGTTCAGGGAATCAATAGAATGATTTCTTGGCTCAGTGATTTCATTTTACCTGCTCAGTACTCCCAGTTGAATATTTTACTGAGTGGACTAATGCTCATCCAGACGGTGCATAAAAGAGCATTTAGTGCAGTGCGTGTAATTTAGCACCTCCATTCAGAGCCTGCCACAGTTCTGTTTTATGAACATAGAGACTGTGCAGAGTGCATCATGCTAGCCAGGAACACTGGTTAACAATGAATTCATTTTTCTGTTGCTTAGCAGTGTTCTTATAATGCTTGAGTGTGTCATTTCTTCTGATACCGGGCTGGATTTCCAAGATGTTGGAACAGTGTCGAGGAGCCCTAATGCTGCAAGCAAACCACAACATGTAGTTGTGCAAAATGCTGAATAAACTAATAAATTCCCACAAGTGCAAACAGCTCTCACATAAAACATATCACTGCAGAGCAATGTGGAGACAATACATCACAAGAGAGGTCACACAGCACTATGAATCTCGCTGCATGAAAACTGCTGAGGTATTTTCAGGATAGGTATCAAATTGTCTATTTAAAAATAATTAAAGAACATACTCATAAAGTCCCATAGTATAGTATTGAAGTGCAAACGACTACATTGAGATGTTGTTCATAAACATTAATGGATGCAACACAACCTAAAACATCGGGTCTATATCATAAGCACGAAACGTCTGAAAAGCGAACACATAATGAGCGACATATTCATCGAACCGCATTTAAGAGATTCGATGAATAGGTCACAGGGCAAGGAGGTAGTTGGCCAACTACACGGTGTTGCCCTTTCCTTTACTGTAGTGCGATCTCTGAGTTGGTATATTTAGTTAGGGGGGTGGGGGGCCACAGCCCCTCACATTGGGGGGAGTGGGGGGTAAAGCCCCCCACCTGATTCGAATTTCTAACTTTTTTTTTGCGAAAGACCATGTGAATTTTTTTGCTAGGAAAAAATTTGAGGACATAACCATTCGCTGTTTACAGCGTTCACGTTTTATGTGTCTTCGTATATGTAGTCGCACATATGAGTTTTTGTGTTTGTGATATAGACCCAAAACATCAAGGCACAAACAACTGCACTGTATATCAACAGCAGAGTCTGCAGTAAAAAACTTTACTATTATCCAAACCAGCAGCAACCATGGACTCTAATGCTTTAACTACTATTAGTATCTCAGCATATACAAACAATTCTGTTCACTGTCTGCTTATTATTACAGAACATGAATATACCAAACTTATATGCACCACTAAAAATATGATTCTAGAAGAGTCACTCCTAATGAGGCTAATTATGTATACATGACACGGTGTTATAAATTCTGGCACAGAGAAGGTGTTCACAGCCTGTAGATCCTCCACAAAGTTCACAATTGTTAATACTCTGTTCTGAAAAACAGTCTTTTGGAAGCAGTAATAAATGTGAGATTCTTTTACAGATTTGAACATTATTTTTCCGATATTTTAGCTTATCACTGATAAACTATACCAGCTGGCTGGCATTTATGTTTGCAGTACTTGAAAACTTCAGACACAGTTCCATTGCTAAGTTTCAGATGTTATTGTATAATATTTACAAGAAAACATAAAGTGATTACTGCAGTAGAAACTTGTGGAATGTTAGATGTGCAAATACAGGCAAACGTGGCAGAAGGTAAGGACAGTGAGTTGGCCAGGGGTATGGCATACCTGCTGTATTTTAGCAATATTATGAAAATAATGAGGACACTGTATGGTAACCACCTTATGTGTGTATATCATTACAGGACCTGGGAATGTTATGCTAGTAGCACCCAGATAGGAATGGGTCTGTCCATTCATTGTTGTGTAATGTTGTTTGCTTTAACAATATCTGCAGCATCTCACGTATGTGTTGTATAAGCTGCTGGTAACATCTGATGCTTATATTACAAGTGGGAGTGTTACTCTGGGTGCTAAGAGTTCTCTGAGGACCAGCTGTGATACTGACACCAAAGATGCCACATCAGATGCTGGTCAGGACATTGTGTCCAAGCCATGCACAGCCGTGCAAGATGGTATGAACACAGAGGACACAAAAACTGATACAGAGAACACAAAGAATTGTCACCTATCAGGTACTTCCTTGTTGCTACCACAGCATCTGTCACATTTGGCTTATGCACAGATGCTGTGGAACCCCACATTGAGAAGGGAGGAACATCAGGATGGTACTGGTGGTGATGGCTCCAGTCATTGATATGAATCTGCTGGGATGATTTGCCATACATATTATACTGTGCTTTTATGTACTGTGCATCAGAAGCTTGCAAACATGCATGATGGTGCTGAAATGCACCATGTAAAGCTGGTAAAAACTGTGAAAGGGGGATGCCAGACATTGTCACTGGGGACTGATGACAGTCCTGCAGGACACTTAATTTTCCATTCAGACTCAGCAATGTTAGTTATCAGTCAGCTCCATGCCACAGAGGGATAAAGCCATGACTATGACCCAGATATTCTGGGTTTGTTTAGCAGCTCTGGCATCGAACAGCTGCCCAGTCAGAAAGAGACAGCAATGATGAGGTAGTACCTGCTAACCACCTTCTGAGGGAATGGCCAGTGCTGCATGTCTGGAGTAGAATCTCCACTTAGAATCCCGAGTGGATACAACAGGTCAGTTTAGGCTCTTGCTTTTCAAGATGGTCAGGGATGATTGAGGGAAAGTCACTCCAAAAAACAAGAGATATGCCCTCAGCAGAAAAGACGTACATAGCATAACAACCACTTGGGCCTCAGCTGGCATGCCAACAGGAGAACGGTAGGTCTGAAAGAAAACCCCCAATCTCCAGGGAATGATGGCACTGCCCCTCCACCTGATCAACACCTCTGTAAATGACTGGGCCATAGGGCTCTTACCCCTGGGAATGAATATGCCAAATAGCTATCACTCCTGGTAATGAATAGCCATAGGGCTATTCTGAGAATGAAAACACCATAGGGCTATTACCCCTGAGAATGAATGGGCCAGAGGCCTATTACCCCTGTAAATGAATGGGGCATAGGGCTATTACCCCTGGAAATGAATAGGACATACGGCTATAACTTCTAGAAATGAATGGGCCATAGCACTATTACCCCTAGGAATGAATAGTCCGACAAACTAAGTAGCAGGGAGGCTTGATGGTCGTGGGAATATGAATGAAAATGTCACAAAAATTCCAGTTGGCAACCTCAGCACAAGCTGTTTGGAAAATGGTACTATCACAGACTGTGCAAAACAATCATGGCTTGGGAAAATGGTTAGCATTATGATAGTTCACAGGCACAAGCTGTGCTGGTAACAGATATAGTGACTGAATCTGTTATGTCTATTACTGTTGGTCTCTTACTGGGCTCAGTCACACCTCAGGCCAAGATCTGACCCTAAATTTTGCACTTCAACTCCCTGCAACATATAGTGAGTCCCACTAAAGACCTTGCTTTATTTAGGCCAGGGTATCCCTGGTAGCAGAACAAGTGAAGATGATCTTGATCAAAGTTAAGCTGGTGTTCTTTGTGGTTGTAGGTAAACATTGTGCACATAATGTCAAAAAATACATAGGCACATGTGATTGTCATTAGTGGGGTCAGTGCTGCATTTCTTATGCTTCAACCTACTGTGTGGATGAAAGTGATTCTTCCTCTGTGTGTGCCCTATTACCTGCACAAATGGTAAGCCAAGTGTGATTCATATGACACAGTGAAAAAGGATGACCATGTCAGAAGCCACAGGCTTCCACCCCCCCACACACCCTCGTAACTTAAATATACCAACTCCGAGATCGCACTACATTGCAGTAATGGAAATCTTTCCATTCCACACTGCACGAAGATGCCAGTTCCGCATTGTCAGGAATTCAAATGTCGATCATATGGTCTCGGCCATATGAAATTCGGCATTTTGAAATGTCGACCATGTGAATGGGACCCATATATATATATATATATATATATATATATATATATATATATATATATATATATATTTTTTTTTTTTTACCAGACAATGCTATGCTAAGTTGGACATACCAAGCATGCTGCCTTTTTTACTGACTGATGCTATTCCTCCAAAGTTTCTTCTTCAGTTTCATGTGTATGGTCCTGTTCATATTCTGGTGCCTGGAGCTGTGGTGGTGGTGGGTACATGATTGGATGCTATTGTACTGTGCACATACTGAGACCACCTATGATGTTTTCAGTAGTGTATATTGGAGAGCACCCCAGAAGTACCCAAACGCTGAAATTAGGACTTAAGCAAGCCACATACATGCTCACTCACCATGCATGCATTTCAGCATATGTTCTTCATTATACATTCTTTAGATGCATTACAAGGGTATCTTATTGGCATCATTAGCCAGGACTCCAGAGGATAGCCACAGTCACTTATAGGTTCATAGGTTCATACTAGGCTATCTGCCCTAGGGTATTTATAAGCCTAGCCAGAGTGTGTTTGGCTTTCGCCACCCATTTTAAATTAATTTTGCTATACCCTTTTTCGAGGTTAGTATACTGTGCCTCTGTCTAACAGTGACACAGAAGTGATACCAGGGTAAACCTCGATCCCCATCCACTCATCAAGATTCCTCTTGAAGAGAGTCAATGAGGGACTCTGCCTAACCTGGACTGGGATTTTATTCCAGAGTGAAGGGAGCCTCTGGGTTATGAATCTGTCCCTCCAGCATGTCCTATTTATTTCAGTGCTGAGGTTCAAGTCTCTCGAGCACGTAGCTTGATGGGATTTGGATTTTCTGAGGTGCAGCATGTCCATTAATTCCGGGTTGGACATGGCTTTATATGTCAGGCACAGATCGCCTCTGAGCAGGCGGTATGCCACTGAGTAGAGCTGGAGTTTCTTTAACCGGGCAGCATATGGCATCTGTTTGAGCCCTTTGATCCTCTTGGTGAGGTACTTTTGGGGTCTTTCCAGTTGCTGCATGTGTCTGGTAAGGTACATCCCAAAAGGGGCATTGTACTCAATTATGGGCCTGATGAGGGATGAGTAAAGAGGCACGATGACCTCCCTGATCTAGATGTGAATCCCTTCATGATTAGGTGGGCTATATAAAATGTTTTTCTAACCACTTTGGCCACGTGGTTGTCAAATGAGAGATTGCTATCAACTTGGGTCCCCAGGTCCCTAATTACTTCTTCCGTACTTAATGGATTACCACCTATGTGGTAATTTGTGGGCACTTTGTTTTTGCCAAAGGGGATGACTATACACTTTTTGGCATTTAGCTTGAGGCCATGGCTCTGGCACCAGTTGTCTGTTTCTATGAGGCCCTTTTGGAGGATGCTTGTGTCGGCTGGAGAGTCAATTATAGCGCCCAGTTTGCAGTCATCTGCAAACTTGGTCAGCCACAGTCCTTCCGTGTTGGCCTGTACCTCTGAGAAATATATACCGAACAGGAGAGGTCCCAGGACTGAGCCTTGTGGGATACCATTTGTAACTGGTTTGGAGTCTGACATGGCTCCAGCAATTCTAACTAAGTGGGTTCTGTCCTTGAGCCAGTTTGCAACCCATCTAGTGACATAGGGGTTTATATTTAAGCTGGTGAGTTTATCTATAATGCCCGAGTAGGGTATTGTATCGAAGGCTTTTGCGAGGTCCAGGTAGGCTGTGTGGACCACCTTCCCCGCATCAATGGCCTTGGTGACTGTTTCAAAGAAATCGACCAGGTTTAAGAGGCAGGATCTGCCCTTAACAAAGCTGAACTGGGTAGGATCCAGTGTCTGTAGGTCCCCAATATCTTTTTTTATGAGGTCCATGATGATCCTTTCCATAGCTTTGCAGACCAAGCTAGTCAGGCTTATGGGGCGATAGTTTCCAGGATCCGTTGAGGCACCACCTTTGTGGAGAGGGACCACTGTTGCTGTACTGATAAACAGAGACATATTCACATTATAAACCTCTATATCTAAACTGTTTGCTGTTTACCAACACATGTATATAACTAATTGCTCAACCACTAGATGTTCATGTGGCATATATCCATCAGAATAAAAGTTTGCATAGTACCTCATGTTCTCCATACATATACATTATGCACATTTCTTGGTCATTGTGACGGTTGTTCTGTATTACTATCTGCATGATACAAAAGCTAGAAGTTAGGGAATCCCAGGTCTTCTGAGTATACTTTTCTGCATCTTCCCTGCACCCTGCATGGAGCTTCACAAGCCTCTAAAGCACTGTGTGTCTGAAATCATTGCTAGCGATTACCATCAAGTACCATTAGGAGGTGTGCTTTATCACAAAACCTTTCCATGACTGCTTCTTGCTCACTGGACGCTCATGGAAACTTATAGTTATCCAAATATCACAGCACATGACAGCAAGGAATTTATCCTGAATGTGGAAAGCTCCAGTCTGTGACACTCCTTCATGTTGGGGGTTGACATAATGGTTAAGATCTTCATCTTACATATACAAGGTGCAGGGTTTGATCCTGACCTCAGGTTATGGCTAGACTTGTAATAGTCTGCAAAATGAGTGCTTCACTGGTACCCTCATACCTCTCAACATATTAAAAATCAGGGACAAAGACAAAAACAATTGTGTGGGGGAAAAGGCCCAAAATCAAAGACATATTTTATCTATTGGTCTTACATACTTAGAAAGTCAAGAATAACAGGTTATCATGTGTGCTACAAATGTGACAAACACATCAACTGTCTAGGCATTAACTGTCAGATACCTCTTGGTCAAAGAGCTGGTTTGGATGTAATATTTTATGGCACTGAACTGATTGTCAACTAACTGTTCCTTCTGGTGAAGCTGGTACGTCTTCATCCATCAGTACATATGCTTGTGTGACTGATTCAGTAAGAATTATAGCTTTTTTTCTCATATGCTTTATTACTTTTAGTCATTCTCTTTCTCTGTGTTCACCTTTTCAAAGGGTAGCATAACATAGTGTTTTGAAATTGCTCATATGGCTTGGTTGTTTGATGTGCTTCCCGTGCTATTTTCTCTATTGCAAACATTCTTTTGAAATAACAGCAGATCTGCAAACCACTGCCACTTTGGTTAAATACTGTGTTCAAAGCAAATAATGGATTGGAATTTGGCCTTTTTCTGGTAAGAAACCACCATAATTTGCAGATAATGGGACAGCAGACCGTGAAAGCCACAGGGGAGAAAGGGACTTTAATGAGGAGAAAGAGCACAAGCATATCTGCTTTAGATTATGTATGCAATCTACTTATTAAATAAGATGTATTAATTAAAGCTATGAAATAAGCCCAAAGTTCCTGAAACACAGACTTCCAGTATGGCTCTGAAATGAATAACTGAGAGAACTAGCAGAACAAAGCCCTTAGAAAAACAGAACCCTCATTTATCTCCAGGGAATCCCACCACAACTGAAGACAGCTTTGCCAACTCAAGGAAATTCCAAGCAGATGAAACTGAAATGACCCAAGCTACAGAATAAAATTGATAAGATGTACTCTGAAATCCTGAAAATTAGCAGCACATTTATGGAAGGGATGGCTAAGGTTAAACGAGCCATGACTGCACATTCCAGTGATATTTAGTCACTGAATAAACTTGAAAGAGAGCAGACTGTGAGGCTCAGAGAACTGGAAGCGGAGCAAGAGATAGTACAACAAATGCTGCTCAGGTTAGAAGATAGGAAAGGGATAGAGAATCTGTGATTTTCAGTATGGTGGAAGGAAACTGTGTCGAATATATGACTAAGCAGCTATGTGCATGGTCAGGATTGCATAAAGAGAAAATATTGTTGGGCAGAGCACTTGAGGTTCTTACTTCACCAAGAATATTCCAGCAATTCCCTAAACCAATTGTGGTTGAGGTACAGAACTATTTCCTGAAGAAACAGTTATTAAACCAGTTGTGGAAAAAATGGAAAGATAATTTATATCTTTGTGGACCATGATATTTCTGCTGGTTTGAGGCAGGAAAGACTGAGGTCTGCTCCACAGCTAAAGAACTGCAGAAAAATGGGGCTCAGATTTAAACCACTCAGTTTTCTGTCCATTGTGAGCTTAACCATTCCTAGTTCCTGAAGGTGCAAATGCAGCATTGGATACCTTCTCCCAAACTGCAGAGGTGGGCAGCATCCAGGAGCAAGAAACAGTCATTCAAGAAGCAAAAGGCAGAAATGGCAAACAGTTAACAGAAATGTAGCCAGTGAAGCTGTTTCCATTGCTCAGAAAGAGGAAAAAAGATGGAGAACTTATGAACGCATATTAAGACCACTCTCGGGAGTGACCAGTCTCCAGAAGACATTAATTAGAACCAGGAGAACTGAACTAGTTTTGTAATTGGACTGGAGTTAAATGCAACAAGAAGATACCCAGTGGAACAGGTATAAATAGGAAATGAATGCACTTTAAAATGAAAGACTTGTTTTGTCTCATATTATGACCAAATAAAAAAAATGTTATGATACTCTTAACAGTTCATAGTTGGTTACTTGTTACTCTACAGTTATTTCACTGAAGACCGGGTTAGACCAACGATAGTATTTAGCAGCCTTGACCTCTGGTTCCTTTGGGTTTTATTTGATAAGTTGGTAGTTTTGTCAATTTGGTATCACCTAAGAAAGCTCTTAGGGGATGGATACATTTTTTGCCAATATCTGGAAGCCCTGGGGGGGGGGGGTGGTACAGGTGCAGGTCATCCTTGGGAAAACAATTAGTCATGACCTCCCATGCTGACAAATATTGAATCCCACTGGAACAACACCAGAAACTACACCAATTGTTAGTCAATGATTTTTTTGTTCATACTGTAATATCATCCTTGATGAAGATAGAATTCTGCTCAATGCAAGGCACATATCTGTCTGAAACACGTATTCAGAGAGATCCATAATGTCCATCTTCATATTGTCCAGTGAGGTAAGTCTTAGGTTATTTATACATACATAGACTATGATAGAATCATAATAGTACCTGTGGTGCATTGACGAGTGCATACGTAACCTTGCTGATCCTGGCTCCAGATTAGCAATAACTTATCTTCTCCTTGTCCAGTCTGGTGAATGAGGCATCTGTGTCATACAATGGGGGTCCCTGACAAGAGTCCTGGGTAAAGAGTTTGCTTGTCTTATGGGCTTTGTTCTTTGAGGTCCATTGAGTATAGGTCTATATGTGGTGCCTGGTGTTGCTTTTGGTGTGTACCTTAGAGATTACTGAGGATCTCATTGAGGAAAAGAGCCAGCTAAGGGAGGGTTCGTACATAAGCAAAGAACTGCATTATGGGAAGGGATATAGATGTATTCTAATTAAGTAACAATCTAAACTACAGGAAAGGGTCGAGGCATACAGGAAAGGTAGGTATAAGTTAAACCAGCATAAAAGGCTTTATGATAGGAGAAAAACATAATATGAAGACACTACTGGAGAGGAGGACATAGTGAGCAAAAAACGTGTACCTATTTGCAGAGCACCAAAGGAGCAGTAAATCACAGATCTGTAAAAAAGATGAAAATTACCAGTTATGATTTGATACGCATAGTTTGTTTTATAATTACATTAAAACTGGAGTGTTATGTTAGAGAATTTAACTTAGAAATACATGGTTTTGCACTGCTGTAATGGTACATACAAAACGTATGCGGTCATATTCAATGTTTTTGAAAGTGCTGAATATGAATATTGTCTCAGGGACCAAACAGACCAGTAAAGGCATTAATAATAGGCTCTATGGGAGATGGAGAAAGCCAGAAGAGGAAGATAAAATGAGAAAAGTGAAGAAACTAGGGCAATGGCAATGAAAATATGCAATGTAAATGGCAATTGTTTTAAACCAGTAACAGGCATACATAATAATGTTACAGGAAACACAACTAAATAAGGAGGAACAGGACATTATGATAGAAGTGGGCTTTACATAAAGATGGAATTCAAGTCATTTGGAAGGAAGAATCAAAAAGTGATAATATTGGTTATGAGAGGAACTCCCTTTATGGTAGGAGATCAAATGAAAAATGGAAAGAGAAGCTATTCAATGAGTGGGGGTTGTTGGTTAGGCTGCAGGAATACCCTAGTGAATGTATGCATACCCCCAAAAAACAAGGAAGGGTGACTTGGAAACTCTAATTCTCAGCATCCTACTCACTGAATGCCTACTGCAATATTTTGAGTATTAACCCCTTTTCCCATCTTACTTTTAAAATCTGTAACATTTGGGCCCAGACTACCAATTAATGGAGAGCCTGGGAAATGCTTCTCAGTAATTGGCTTGGGATTACTGTTTCTGTTTTGCTCCTGGTGAGAGAAGCAGAGTGACATTATTTCTTGACATTCCTAGTGATTACCATAGGTTCATAGGTGTGTACTAGGCTAAAGGCCCTGGGGCCTTTACAAGCCTAGCCCATAGGATTACCCTGGCATCGTACCACCCGACCTTAGTTCCCACTGCCTCTGTCGAGTAAACCCACTGGAGTGATCCCTGGGGTGAATTTTCTATTTCCCATCCACTAATCAAGATTTCTCTTGAAGAGGGTCGGTGAGGTGCTCTGCTTGACATGCATGGGAAGTCTATTCCATCGCATGGGCAGTCTCTAGGTTATGAACCTGTCCCTCCAGCATGTTCTGTTGATTGTGGTAATGAGGTTGAGGTCTCTGGAGCGTGTGGTGTGGAGGGACTGGGATTTCTTTAGATGTAGCATTTCTAACAGAGCTGGCTCAGTCATGGCTTTGTAAGTCAAGCAGAGATCACCTCTAAGTAGGCGATATGAGACAGAGAATAGTTGGAGTTTTTTTATTCTGTCCATATAGAACAAATCACTTGAGAGCCTGAAAATTGCTTCTTAGGATCTGACTTTGGAATAGTGCTACTTTTTTTTTTTTTTTGCTCCTGGTGAGAGAATGAGTAGAGGGGTATTGATTTCCTGCTGGTCTCTGAATGCACAAAGTGTGTATGAATCTTCATGGAGTGATCTGTTTGCAGTTTTGGTGAGAACCCTCTTCAGGGTTTTCGTGCAACTTAGCTTACTGTTACATTAATCTGTTGTAGGTTCTAACATGAGAAGACTACAGCAAATGTACTTGATTCATTGACACCTAGGTTAATACTACTGCTGAGGAAGCAGCTTAGCACCAATCCTGAGCTGCTTTTCAAGAAACAACTCAAGATTAGTGAAAAACTTCACGTCTGGTGAAAGAAGGAGCAAAGGATCATTGATTCGTAGTTCTACTGAGACCAGCTATATCTCCACTTCCAGGCAGATAGCACCTCCAGTTATAATCGCCAGACTTCATGGATGCTACTTTCTCTTCAGTTCACATTAGTAAGCACCTAGAACCATGGACTTGCATTTTCCAACTGTCACTGTAGCTTGGTTGAAAAGGGAATCCTGAGGCAATGTAGCAAATGTCTTATGTTTACTGACAACCACAAACTACTTAAACAAACTGACTCAGTATGTAAATTGATGCAGTTTTATTGGAGGCAAACTCTCCTATAAGGCCACTACAAATGGCAAACAGACTCAGTAACACACAATGGCTTCTAAATGTAAACCAAGAAACAAGTACCCTCAGCAAACTCACAAACTCTCAACTCAGATATCACACACCATGACACATGCATCTAAGGCTCCCAGTGACTCAAATCAGAAGCCAGTAAGGCAAAACTCACTCAATACAACATCCTAGAAATAGGTGATTCTATAGTGAGACACAGTGATGCACCCCTCACCAGGTGGAGTAAGGACAGGGTCATGGTTAGTTGTCTATCAGGTAGCTGGATCTGCCACATCATGCATGCACTCAAGTCCATGTATCACAAGCACACATATGACACAGTCATTGTACATGTGGGAGCTAATGACTAGAGACATACCTCCCTAAACTACATGAACATAGACATGATGGAGCTCTCAGAATATGTGACCAAGGCTGGTATGAAACTAGCCTTGAGCAGCATTTTACCTTTACCTAAAATGATGCCACAATATGAACAAAAAGTCATTGGTTTTAACAAGAGGCTTATTTTCTGACATCACTAGAAAGGAATACAGTATATATCAGCTTGGGAGGACATGGTAGACAGCCAAACTGCTTTACCAGGGATGGCCTGCACCTGTCCCCTCCAAAGCTTTTGTATATTGGCAAAAACCTTATCCACCCCCAGAATGTCTTTTTTGGGTAAAGTCAGTCTACAAAAGCTTCCAACGTAGCAAAACAAAGTAAAAAAAAAACATGAAGATACTACTGCTCAATTCTAGGATCCTAAACAGACAACTACACTCCATACAGCCACTCTTCACCCTAGAATACATCAATACATGGAGCATCATGGAAACCTGGTTTAGGAATATTGAGAGTACCCTATCAATGCACAGTTTAAATACCTATCACAAGTTCAAACCCACCACATTAGATGACAGTACTAAAGGCAGAGGTGACTCTACATTCGTAAAACAAGACTACACCTCCAGACTTGTTTAGCAAGATAATGTCTGGAAATCCTCCATGTCCAACTTATCATGAGCAAAACTCCATATAATAATCCTAATTGTTAACCAGTTAGGCCCACTGGAAGACAGTCCTTTTCAGGAGCAACCCAGGAGCAATGTCTGGTTAAGTTACTCATTCAAAGTCACACAGTAGGTAAATGAGGGTTGAGGGAATAAAACATGGTACAACAGGAACTACACCTTGCAACCTTATCTTATGCATCAGCTTTCAGTCCTATCAAGTTGTAGCCAATTATAGGACCCCCTGTATGACCCTCATAGTTCATGACTCACACCTATTTAATATGGAAGCCCTAAGCAGTCAGCGAAACACCATTCTCTTAGGGGACTTCAACTACCCTCCATTAACTGGGAAAGGTATGTTTGTTTGTGTCTTTCGGCTTTTCCCGATTAGGGGTCACCACAGCGGAACTCCAGTCCACTAATGATTGGCAGTTGATTTTTACGTACTGGCTTGCCAGGCCTGATGCACAACCTTCAATGAAGGTACGCCCATTCACGCATGTCTCCACGCAGAAGACGTTCTAGCTGAGAATCGAACCGGACAGCATCTTACTGTGAGGCGATAACGCTACCGCAGCACCACCACCGCGGGTCTATTAACTGGGAAAGGTATACATTGCCAAAAATATATGCCCAGAAACAAACTCACTAGATAGTCCATACCTCAATGAGGGTGACAAAACCTTATACCTTTTTCTTACCAATACCAAACATCTCTGTTCCCCACGAGATGTAACACCCTCCTTAGTCAAATCAGACAATAAATCAATTATATTCACCATAAATCTGAAGTGGAAAGCATCTTCCAATAACACAGCATTCCTAAATTATGTCAAAGCAAACCGATTAAAGCTATGTGATAACCTAGCAAAATTAAATTTTTCCTTCCACTCTGAGGACCCTGGCACAAATGTGAAATCCTTCACCTCCAAGTTCCATCAATATCTAAATAACTGCATAGAAGCATCTGTCCCTTCCAAAACAAATACAACACCAAGTTTCAAAATAAATCTTTATGGTGAAGCCTCATGGAAATAGGGTTTAAAAGTAAAAAGAAATAGCTCACTTCACATAAAAACAAATCTAATTCTGCAAATGCCAGTAATATTCTTGCTAAGGCTAAAAGAGAACTTGGGACCCTGATTAAATCAACCAAATCTAGATATGAATTAAACATAGCAATCCATGCAAAAGACAATCACAAAGCTGTTTTTAATTTTCAAACACCTCAGAAATAATGTTCAAAGTTACACCAAGCTAATAGGTAAATTATATCACATGCTCTAAGCCTGAAGGCATAGCCAGTCTACAAGAGGATAAATTTAGCTCTAACTTTATCCCAACCATTTCACTTGCCTGGACCTACTAAGGATCAAACCTCAGTAGGAATGTATGGCTAGGCCATTAAAGACCCTCACAGATTAATAGTCTAGTAAACACCTATCAACCTATTAAAGGTTGTATTACATGAAATAGTATGCTTACATTTGAAATAATGGTAAATAGCTGGAGACTGTAATACAGTGACTCAAAAACATTATGTTAGTGAGAGGGCACCAAAGACATAGTTTCCCTACAGTGAACTGTGACATCTGGCTAATATCCCACCGGACTGTCAATAATTAAATGACATCCTCTACTATCCTGTGTCAGTATCTAAGGAGCTTCAATCCTCACTACTGACTCCAATATGAGACTGTCACTTAAACAGAAGTAATATTTCACAATTTTCCTCTAAGGGCACAACAGAAACATGCTCTGTTTTCCTGGGACTAGACTATATACCTCTGTCCACCCCAAATGTATTCCCTTATTACACACTTCACAGCAATGTGTCCCAGTTAAAGATCTCTGATACACTCACACTCAAAGTAAATTTAAATCTCACACATCCAAACACTTCTGGGAAAGGCTGACACAGATTTCCAGCTGTGTCCCTTCCCCAAAATAATACTGTAACACTGCCACCAATCAGTGTGTCCATGTCCTTCTAAAGGGGTGTCCAATTATGAAACAAATATCAAAATAAATGATAGCTATGACCATAAGTGACCAGGCCTTCAAAGTGACCTGGGAAGTATCAAACAGGTATAAGCACTCTCTAATCTCTAAAGAAAAAAGCACTGATTTCCAGCCATAATGTAAACTAACGAAAAACATTTAATAATAAGTAAAATTGTTACAAGAATGTAAATCAATAGTTTTCAATAAACACCAGAACTCAATCACTGGAAATGTAAAATTAAACTGCAGGATAGGAGTCCATTATTCTAGAAAAACTCTATCTTAATAACAAAGCTCTCCTAATCTAATTAAAGAATACTGTCCCTGATCTAATGTAACACATAACAGCAAGGTAAAGGGCAGGCTTGCAGTTTTTTGGTGAGTCCTCTTTCATGGGTGTCCACTGACTGCACAGCACTGTGACTGACTGTACTTCACAAAACTGCTCAGCACTTGACAAACTGCAGTCTCAACTGTCTTATTTTAAAAATAACAGTCAGATGTTTGAAAGTTATTTTTCTGTCAGTCAGCTGTTTAAATAATCACTTAGCAACCGGGAACATTCTAATGACATCACTCACTATTCAGCTGATTCTCCACAGTACTTGAGAATGTCCCTCTCAAACATGCACAATTAGAAATGCATCAAAACACTGATGAGTCTCTGTACATTCTGTATAAATGGAAATACTCAATATTTTAAAACTTATTTACATTTCATAAGTAGACACGCTGGCATAAATCCAGAATATACACACATCTTCTGCCAGACATGCTAACACAGATGACAGTGTTTTCATTTTCTTCACAGGAACATTTCTAGCAAATTACATAAAACTATATGGACTGGCAAATATGGGAGAATGTGGCGCCTAAGCAGAATTTACTTTTTTTTAATAAACATTTTATTTGAATACCATATAATTAACAATTGACAACAGAACTTAAAACAGGATAAATAATAAAAAAGAGAGAGAATATATACAACAAACAAAAGTGTGAGGAATACAGACCTGTAACTATATATATAATCTACAACAGCAATATTTCAATTAAAGGTTCTAAACAGACTGCAGGAGAAAACCAGACTCTGAAATCTAATTAAACTGTTAATAAAATAAATCATATCAGAAAATTCAGAACCAATTCCCAAGCCTTGAGAGTATATTTAATTTAGAATTTGGTTTGGGAATTAGTTTGAAGGCATTGTAATATTTAATAGATATTTTGACAAATTCAGACCAATTTAACTTAGAAAATTCTATTTAGTTATAACATTGAATTTAATCATCGAGAAAAAAATAAGTGATTTTAAGTGTAATGTATTCATTGTTCGTATAGGTAAGTGCAAAACAGCAAAGTGCCAGGATAAAGGTTGAGGTAATATTGTTTAGATTTTAGTTTGAGCAGTTAGCCAGAGATTTTTAGTATGACTGCAGTTCCAAAAGATATGAAGAATATCATCATATGCTATACCGCATGCAGTACAATTAGTGGGAAAAAGGATTAAAATGAGAAATTTTTAATGGAGTGTGATAAGCATTATTGTTAATCATTAACTGAGTGTAGTAATTTAAAGGGATATGCCTAATGTTAGGGGCTATAAGGTGTTTTGGAAAATCAGTGTTTGATAGCAACGTATCTAGATTCTACCAGAAGAAATCTGATAAGAAAATATTTTGAAATTGCATATCCATAATGTTTTGTAGGCTAAAGTGGTAGATTTTGGGGTGAATAAGGCTTGAATCAGTTGTTGGTATTGTTTAATTTGGCATTGTTTTTCTCTGACAAATTTGAATTTTTGTTTTAAGATGTTGCGATTTACAGTAAGGAAGCTAACTGCCGGTTCTAATTTCTCTAAGTCTTTTGGGCTTCTAACACCACGACAAGAATGGAGCCCATTTCTAAGCCAAAGTATGATTAAAGTTTGTAAAATTAGTATTGTTTCAGTCTTTGATGTTAGCCAAAACTGCTCTTTGCAACACTTGTAATATGCCCAGAATTGAATCCTTGTGCAATTCATACAGTGTTATGTGTATTTATAGCATATCTAAATATGACTAAATTTTTTATGACATCCATTGCTCCTACTACCATTGGAACTGTTTGAGTATCCTACTTCCAGATTGCCCTTAGTTCTGCCTGCAAATTGTGTCTCTCTGTATGTAAGACACTGCAGTCACTGAGTGCAGCAATTTCAATGATCAATGCTACTTTTATCTTCTTTTCATATACTACTATATCTGATTTTCTCACATCTATTTTTGAACTGTTGGCAGTGGGTGATCCCATGTGATATAAACTTCATCATTCTTTATAATGCTTTGTGGTTCATGTTTCCAATGCTTCTCATCTACTTCAGTATTGGAATATTTACACAATCTGTAATGCAACAATCTTGCCACATTATTATGCTTTTCAGTAAACAGCCTCTGACATTAGTGTATCACACCCAGCAACAAGATCTGCAACCGTGTTGTCTTTTACAGAACCCACATTTGTCTGTTTTTCCACGTGTTCAATGAAGTGTGTAAACCCTTGTATATGTGGTACACTCTTCTGGGCTGCCAATATCAACCTTTCTTCTTTTGCTTTAAATTCACCTCTCCTTAATCATTCCTGCATTATATCTTGATCAACATGAGGTTGTTCCAGGAGTTTTCTATATTTGCAACTATGTTTATGCCTTTTCCACATTTCTTGCCTTCTCATCTGATCCTTTTCCTTATATTGTTTATCTTGGGTTTTTTTGTTGTTGTTGTTTTTCTTTTTTTTTTTTTTTTGGTACATTGAGTTGCTGCCTGGTTTTTTTTTTCTTCTTTTTTTTTTTTTTTTTTTTTTGTCTACTTCTGGTTTGATTTCCATTCCTGATTAACACTGATGCCCTTTTGCTAAACTAAGCTTGGAAGTCTTCTTAGACTTGTTCTCCTCATGTTTTAAAACTTTCACTATAAATATTTGAATCTGGTGAAGACAGCAGATATGTATGAATCCTGCAACTGCAGATTTATACATGTAATCAATTTCGAGGAGGCCCATACTGCCTTTAGAACAAGGAATATATAATCTTTGTATACATTGATTTTTATATATTATTTGATAAGCATGAATTGTTTTTCTTGTTTTCCTGTCAAACTGATCCAATACCTTTTGGGGCCAATCAGTCACCCCAAAACTGTAGTTAGAACAGGAAGATCAATTTGGTTTATAGCTTGGACTTTGTTCCTAGATGTCAGACATGTTTTCAGTGTTAATTTTAGTCTTCTAAAAATATTCCTGAGTTTATTTCGCACTTTTTCATGTTTTATTGTCAATCCTTCATCATTTCCTAAATATTTATACACTCCCTCCTGCTCAAGTTCCTTTATATCACATTCCTGTCCCATACAGATTTTTTCTTGGTGCTGCAGCTTCCCTGCTTTAAATGTTGCTTTTGCACATTTATCAAGACCAAATTACATTTTTATATCATCTGAGAAAGTTTAGACCACTTGCAATTGTGTTTTCAGCTCCTCATCTGATGAACTACATCCATAAAAAGAAGATGAGAAATATTTACACTTTGCTGTTTTGGGGAGCCAAATTGTAGCCATGACCTACTCTATTAAGTAGACAGCTTATTGGGTTAAGGTTAAGACAAAAGAGCAGTGGTGACAGAGAGTCATGCTGGAATATTGCCCTTTGAATTTTTATCCCTGGGATAATGATTTGTCCTGTATCATGGCTTAGCTGCAAAGTGGTTTGCCACTATTTCATGGTCACTGTAATGTAATTGATCAATGTAGGGTGTATATTATACATCAGTAAGTAGTCATTTATCCATGAGTCTCGGATGTTCTCAATTGCTTTTTGTAATCTATCCATGCCATCCATGCCATACTTAGATTCTTCCCCATTTTACAATACTTCATGATGAATTTTTTAAAAACAAATGATTATTTATTTCATATAACGTTCTTTGTTACCCTTTTGTTCTATTGTTATGATTGAGTTTTCTTCTAAATGACTATAAACTCTGTTGGCATCAATTCCAGTATACAGTTTGTAAATTGACATTAGTTTTTAGGATAGCTTCAGGTTCACTCTTAAGTAGGAGTATCATTTTTCCTGTTAACCAGGTCAGTGTCTATTCAAAATGTGCATATAAGTAGTTCTTACTCCGGGCTTAATATTTGTGTAAAGAAGTTAATACTTTTAGCCAAAAGTTAGGTACTGTATCTGGGCCTGGGGTTTTCCAGTTAGGAGGTTTTCTTAATTTTGTTTCAAATTCTCTCTCAGTTACTTCATCCCATTTCATTTCCTGTATATTTGAACTTCTTACTGTTTCTTTTACTTCTTTTATCCATTCAGACACTTTAAATTCCACAGGATCTTCGTAGATATTTCTCCAAAATGTGTCCATTTCTTCTTTTTTTTGGTGGTGTTTAATTTCCTTTTGCATTATTTCCCAGTTCTCTATAAATCTTTTTGGGTTATCAATACAATTGCTTATTTTGTACTTTTCCTTTATAGTTACCTGCATATCTTCTAAATATTTCTGCCTGTGCTGATGTTTTTAGTTTATTATTTGCAATAGTATACAATAGATTCTGGTCTGTTTTGATACTGTGCAGTACTTTTATCATGTCTATCTAAGTATTTTTGTTGATCTGTTCCCTCTCCTATACTCTTCTAACAGCGACACTTCTTGTCTTAATTGCTTTACAGTTTTCTCTATTCCATACCTTCATGGTGACATTTGATTTCTTGCCTTCCTTTCCCTTACTGCTCTGTGTTTTTTGTTGTAAGACTTTATCTGTTATTAATTTAGTTGCACAGTATTATATCCTATTTACTTCTGTTACATTACATGAATTTCTGTTAATGGTCTTGATTATTGTGATCATTTTTTTTATCAGACTTCTAACATTTTGGGTCTTATTGACTTTCTGGAATCTATTTCTTTCATCATATGTCTATTCCTCTCTATTAAATCAAGCAATTCTCCACGTAGATAATTTTCTTCTAAACTGATGGCATATTCTTTGTTCTCCGTTTGCTGCAAGCATTCTACAGAAAGTCCCAGCATATCTTTTTCTGTGACATATTCTCATCAGCTGCATCCTGTATCATACATTGCTCTTTCATTTGGGAACTCACTGGCCTATCACTCCACAGTATTGACCAGAGTTGCCACTGTTTCCTTTGCCTTCCCTTGCTGTGCAATTTCAACTGAACTTTTGTACTGGTTTCCTATTGAAGGCTCCAGAGTATTTTCATATGGCAAATGATCAGATGCTTCCCATTCCACCTGTTTCCTCCTTTATTTGGGGACTCACTGTTCCATCAAGCTCTGACATTACCAGTTTGAAAGGAGATGTTATGACAAAAAAGTGTTGGTAGGTCTTATAAAGGTACAAAAGTCTATGGGTAATAACCCCATAGGCAGATTTTATAGAAAATATGTACCATTGGATAATAATACAGATAAGAAGAAAGAGAATGTCTTTTTTGTAACTAAATGCAGTTTGTTTAGTGTAAATATAGTGCAATCACTAAATTTTGGGTGGGCTTTCTGGTACAACAAAGGGAATTTTGTGATATTCTGGAAGAAAGACCCTGTGTATCATACAAGCATGAAAGGAACATATGAGATATGATAGCTAGAGGTAGAGTTGTAGCTCCTAAGTTAATATTGGAAGGGGGAAGTAGCCTTAAAGGGACTTTCCCTTGTGGAAGGTGTTCCTGTTGTAATTTTGTGGTTAGGATATTCACAAATATTGATGGAAAAATATGAGACACAAAATATTTTTAATGTGACACTGAAGGGGTTGCCTATGTACTTAGATGCCCATGTAATAAATATTATGTAGGTGAAAGTAAAAGGGCATTCAAAGTTAGAATTTTAGAACATATTAAGGACATAACGAAACATAAGATGGAGAGCCCTGTGCCTCCACATTTTAAAGAATATCATGGTAGTACTGTGGAAGGACTTCAGGTCAGTATATTAGAACAGGTTAAGGTGGATAGGTCCAATACTTCTCCTTTGAAACTAAACCTATTGCAAAAAGAATTTATTTTTATATTAAAGTATGAAACTTTAGTTCTTAAGGGACTTAATACAGAATGCAATTGGAGGGTTTTAATTGAGTAAATGTTTTATAATGATATACTTTTAGTTGTTTCATTGAATAACTAGGGGAAAATGTTTTGTATATAAAGGATGTGTGTTATTTGTGTTTCTTTGTACTCTGAAAAGGCTTTTTAGCCAAAGTGCTAAGAGAGGTTTTACCTGAATAAAATACTGTTGTTTAGAAAACTGCTTGGTAGATTCCTGGTCGCATGTGATCTGTTGTTGCTGCATCTGATGTTCGGTTTTGCTGTGGTTTTTAAGAGTCTTGAGGGTGCCAGTGACCATTCCGAATATCTTGATAAAGTATAATTTTCATAATTAATTGGAAGAAATAAAGAAGAATGAGATGCATGTTAAGTTGTTTAATTTGGAGTTCAATTTCTGGGTCAAAACTTTGGGCTAGACACTTTTCCAGTTGTTGGAGTTTAAGTTTGATGTTGATTTCCTTTTGTGTATATGCTTTTTTTTTTAATATAGGAGACGTTGCTGATTTAAAAAAAACACACACAACTGAGCTTTCACTGTTGTCCATTGAATATCCAGTTTTATACTATAGGAAGATAGTTCTTTAATAAAATCTTTTACTACATCAACTAATTCAGGGTTATGTAGTAACAGGAGTTTAAAATTCCAGTTATTTATAATGGTGAATTAGTTAAGAGTGAAGAAAGGTTTAAAGAAATTTGGATCTTAGAATGAGTAGGTATGGTACAGGGTTCTGTGATAAATTTAGTTACATTTTAAATATATTAGATGATAAAAGAAAAAAAAAATTATTCAAGACCAAGATTTAATGAAGGCAGAATAAAAGGTTAATTTGTTGTCATAGGGAGCGGTAAATATAAATGGACCAGTGAGCTCAAAATCAGTTTGCAGTTCACCCCCTATGACAAGTAGTTATTGAATTTTCTGGGAATATTTATAATTTGGGATAAAGACTCTAATTCTTGGATGCATGGTGAATAAAGGGTAAGGAAACTGAATGGCTAAGGGAAGGAGTTGCAATTAAAGTTAATATCTGTATCTAATATAGCACAATTTAGAAAGAGAGTCATAGTTGGAATCAATAACAAATCTAGAAAAGAGTTCTTGATTAGGGTCACAATTTTCTTGATTAGGATTATAATTCCAGATTTCTTAGCACTACTGCCAGCAAGTACAGAGTCAAAAGAAACAAAAAACCAGTAAGTAATGTGTAAGCACTTTCGTCAAGTTTATTAACTCAACTTCATCAGACAAAAAGGAAACAAAACTACTACCACTTAAATAATCATTATGAGGCACATGATCAATTGAACTCACATGAATGTGCTCAATAGTGACTGGATATCATTTTTAGATGTGGATTTAAGTAAAGATAAGGAGAACATATGTTATAAGACTACAATCTTTAGGAATGAAACATATTCCAACTCCTTTTTACATTAATCAAGTGCCCACCCCCTGGTACCAAAAGAGGTCAGTTGTAAAAGGTCAGCTTGTAAGAGCTGCACGGATGTGCACAACTGATTTAGACTTTATAAATGAGTGTGATTTGCTTTATCAATGTTTTCTAAATGAGGTTATCCTGCTTATTTATTAAATGAGTTAATTCAGGAAGTTTCCACTAAGAGAAACAATGGTCAATTTAGGGCTATTTTAAATAGGAGAAATTCTGGTCTTGTTGACGATGATCCTTTAATGATTAATGAGACTGTAAAAGAAGTTGGTAGGCTTCCCTTAACATTTATTACCCCTTACAATCAAGATGCCAAGAATATTAAGCTGATCTTAATGAAGAATTGGTATTTAATCACCTCTGATGACTCACTCATGTATAAATTTGGGCTGACCCCTAAATTTTTATTCAGAAGGGGGCAGAACTTAAAGAGTTTACTAGAGTTTAAGAAACCCACATTTTTAGACAGCTCCCTATTACTCTGTCACAGATGCAGGTTGTCAAATGCATCTTTGTCGAACTGAAAAGTGCGAAAAGGCAAAATAGTGAAGCAGCTATTCAGCGAATTCTTTCCCTGGGAAAGAATTCGCTTGGCCACTTTCGCTACTTTGCTGTTTTCGGCACTGTAGTGTGATCTCGGAGTTGGTATATTTAAGTAGGGAGGTGTGGGGGGCTTCACCCCCCCCACATTATATAATGTTTTACAGTTTTGTTTTTTTATTTTGGAACAGCGATTTTTTTCCCTTGGGAAAAAAATCTCTGTTCTGAGGTTTCGATGTTGTAAGCTTTCGCTTACATAGGGTCGATTATGTGTTGTTCGCTCTTCTGAGCATACAATATCATAATATAGACCCTTGTTAGACAGCATGGCAAGTTCAAATGTGAAGCCTGCTCACACTGTAAATATATGGATGTGGGTAGTACCTTTACGGTGAAAGGACACAAATTCACTTGTAGGGGTAGATTTAATTGTAACTCAACAAGTGTGGTGTACATGGCCCACTGTCAATCTTGCCCTGCTTTTTATATAGGCAAGACTGACTGCAAACTAAGGGAGCGTGTTTATGAGCATGTATGCAACATTAGGAAGGGTAAGTGTGACAACGCTTTAGCGAAGCATGTGATCAATCAACCTGGTCATTCATTTTTATTTAAAGCTATTGACCATGTTGATTTTGATATAAGAGGTGGCCCACAGTCCTTGAAACTTGAACAATTAGAATTAATTTGGCAGATTAGAACTTATGCTTACAGTCAGCCAGGTTTGAATGATATA
This sequence comes from Protopterus annectens, assembly GCF_019279795.1. Taxonomy (NCBI): domain Eukaryota; kingdom Metazoa; phylum Chordata; order Ceratodontiformes; family Protopteridae; genus Protopterus; species Protopterus annectens. The sequence continues at coordinate 194,852,124 of NC_056747.1, forward strand.
TGTTCTATTTCCAGTGTGCTGAAGTTGAAAAGCTTAATGCGGTGAAAAAATGTTGAAAATATTTTTAACATTATTTGTTTTAAATATGAGGATTTTTATACTTTAAAGAAAGTGTTTTATTCTTTGTACTAGCATTTTAGGTTTGAATATGTTTTTGGCAAGTTGGTCATGTGATTTCAATTGATCATGTGCCTCATAATGATTATTTAAGTGGTAGTAGTTGTGTTTCCTCTTTGTCTGATGAAGTTGAGTTAATTAATAAACTTGATGAAAGTGCTTATACATTACTTACTGTTTTTTTGTTTCTTTTGCCTCATTTAGTTGCTTTGTAGTAACATTCATTTTATTTTGTTTACTTAGCAGGCGCAGCGTGTTTAATCCATTCCTTGTATATTAAGGTACCCTGATTGCATAAGAGATTAGATTCTCGCATAAAAACAGTAGTGGGTTTATAAAACAAATATAAAAAAATACCTTGCATTTGTTAAGAGTTTTAATTTCTTTCAAATTCCATGGATCAGTTATAATATTAATTTCAGGATATCAAAAATGTTTAAAAAAATAGTAATTCAGAAAAATAAATGTTAAAGTGAAAAGCATATTGTAAGCTAGGACTGCAGCAATTTGTGATGTTTAACTGGTATGACATTATGAAATAGTTTATTGTAGAGAGTACTGTAGAAAACAGTTGGGTCTATCTCTACTCAAACTATCTATATGCCTAACCCTATTACTCCTAAAGTGAGAAGAGAAAAAATGTTTATATGAGAGACTATGAGATTGTACTGAATTATAATAGTAGTATTACCCTTGCTGAGAATCATTTTATATACTTAAATTCTAAAAACACTCCTTTGCACTTTTCAGAAGATTTCAGCCTTAAGAGCATGCATAACTGATACATAAGTTTCACCCAATGTTCACTCCAATAGCTCCAACTAAAAGAATCTCTTGAAAAATGTAAAATGTGTTGATCCTTAATGATGGAATATAAGTGTAGATGTATTAGGCAAATTTAGCAAAATTAGCAAAAATAAAAATCAAGACATGGTGCAGAAGAGCATTGCCAGATAATTATCTGATGGCAAGCATAGAAAGTTCTATTTGGTATAACAATCAGTCAAAAAAATTGTAAGTTGTGCTAGGATATGACAGCAATTTAAAATCTAATTGAGTATTAAGAAGCAATTGGCTTGCATTGATGAATGATCACAGGTGCAGATCATGTTAGGAAGTGAAATAAACACATTAAAGGAAGAAAACTGAAAAGCAACAAGGCAAAGGTCAAAAGTCAAAATGTCTGTCTTGTGTTGCTAGGAGATTAATAATCAATTATGGAGGCTGTCTCACTCAAGTTTCGAAAACAAACCCAACCACTCAGAAGATAACAGAAAGTGGTAAGAAAACACCAAGGCATCTAATTCACCAAGGTGAAACTCCCTTGTTTGGTTTCTCAGCATCTGAAGCTCTAAATATGTAAAAGCAAAAGTGTTCAGCTTAATCCAAGTAGGACAAGAGAATATTCCATTAGGTTTCAAGCTTTGCTGTCCAGTAATGTGGTTCATCAGTTTTGTTTCAGTATGGCAAGAAGGTAAAAAGTTTGGTGAAGTCGGGTTTAGCTTCTTCAAGAAACCATAGTGAATATTTGATTCCTTCATGTGTAAATATTAATTTAATAGGAATTTGAATTTGAAACTTGATGATTTAATTAAGATCAGAAGGGACCTAGTTTCTTTCTGCCAATTTTATATTGATATGGAAGGTCTTTAGCAATTATTTTGTGAGTATTGTGAAGGCTGCCAGCCTAGCTAGATAGAATTTTGTAGATAATTCTGTCATTTGTAAATATTAATATAAGCCACAGGCTTGTTCTCTTAAATGGAAGAAAATTGTGTTATAATGTTGAATGTCAAAAAATGTAACAACAGTGCACTCTGCTGGAAAAAAAAACTGATAAGACAAGCCTTGTATAACTGATCTCAGACTCAGAGCCATGATGTCTGAACCAGCAGATTCTTTCTATTGTTTTGAGACCAGAGTTAATTGCTAGATTATATATATATATATATATATATATATATATATATATATATATATATATATATATAATGTCTTTAATTGCTGTGGTTTCATGACCAGGTGCAAAATCAAAGATATGTTAAACTCTGAGTTTATTTTAGCCTGGGAACCAGGGAAAAACAATGTAATCTAAAATGAGTCAGCAATGATGTATTATCAATTTAAAATACTGTCTCAGAGAGAGAGAGAGCATTTTGGATTTTGTCTAAAGCTGACAACAACTCACCAGTACTCTGCTTTTGCTGTGTGTAAGTTTATTTAGAACTGTGATTGCTCTTGAAAAGATAGAAAATAGTAAGTTTAGTCTAGCTGTTTTCTATATTTATGTCAGAACTATTCTACAGTATTATTTTAAGCATTTTCCTGTGATGTCTGAACTTTTGACTAGCACTGTGTAGTAAGTATTGTCTTGTCTTTTTATTATTTATTATTAAATATTTTTAAACCTTTCAACTGTGGCTGTTTGGTGTAGAGATAATTTAAGCTATAGGGTACATTGCATGTATATAGTGATACTGTACAAAGCCACTCCAATAGTCTCACTGCTCAGTCACACTTACTGTTTGGATAATAATATTGCACAGTAATAATTGGACACCCTTTGGTAAGGGCCTGTTTAGTAGCTGATATTAGTGGTTGGTGGTAGCTGGTACTACCTTATAGACTAGCTTGAAGGGGCATAGCTGGAGAACCTGTGCCAGCCTTCCCCAGGAGTGTCTGTGTGTTTGTATATAACTCATATATTAAAGTGTATGTGTGTGTGTGTGTGTGTGTGTGTGTGTGTGTGTGTGTGTGTGTGTGTGTGTGTGTGTGTGTGTGTGTGTGTGTGTGTGTGTGTGTGTGTGTGTGTGTGTCAGCTACTTGGGCAGGGATATGAAGTACTGGTTGGGTAGAGAGGGTGCTGGTGGTTTTAGCTTGACCACTAGGCTGAGATCTAGACCCTATAGCTGTGCCAGTGGGGAAGTCTTATTGGAGATCTGTAGAGAAAGGGAGAAGCCAGTCCCAGACTGACTGCAATCTCTATGTGCTCTTAAGGGAAATTGTACTTTACTGTGTGTGTATTTGTTATCCTTCTCAATGTGGAAGCCCCTCACTGGCGTTAGGGGTGAGGACTGAGGTTCCTTAATTACTGGGCCAGTGCACGGTGTCACAATTATGTCACATTGTATTTCATGGATTTGGCAGCTTTAACAATTCAGTTAACATCTTGCCAGTTAAGAAATCAAACATAAACTTGCCTGCTGCAATTTGACTGAGATTTATGAAGAGCTCTATGAGCCCATTCAATTATAATATTGGCAGCAGAGCTAAGATTGCTTAAGGGGTTGGTTAAGATGTCTTTAATCATGGTCATTAAATCAGTTGCATCTTGAGTTTCAGGAATGCCATGAAGTAAGATTGTTGTGGTGACTCGTTGCTTCTAAGTCAAAAAGCATGTCTTTTAATGAAGATATATCATCTTTAACTGTAATAAGTCTTTCTAAACTGAATCTATTTTTTCCTCACAGACAGCAATTCTATTTTCTGAGATGTTCAGTCTACTTGTGAAATCATTTAGTGTGGTATTAATGGATGTTAGCTAGCTTGAGATGTTGATTGCAGTTTGAATTGGCTGTAGTGAGATTCTAAGATGATCTAATACAAACCTTTCTTCTAGTTTAGTCTTGGATGTTGGTTGTCTTTTTTTCTTCCTTTGTAGCACCTTTGAGATGCTTGTTGGTAGTGTCGCTTTCAGGTGCTATCAATGATGACATTTTTGTTTCAGAGGTGACAGTTTTCATTAAATCTCCTGTTTCTGCAATTTGCAGAGCTACAGACAAAAAATTATACAGCAGTCTAAAATATTAATAATTGTGGTATTCCTTTTATCAGCTTGTGTAGATTGCACTAGACCTCGAGCACCCACCACCTGGCTCAGCTTCTTCTTCTGATTTTCACAAAACAAGTAAGTATATTTAGTAAATATTTCAAAGGTGTTTGACCAATAGAGATAGAAATTTTGCCTCAGTGGCAAGTGTTCAGCTAAGTATGCTAGAATGTAACTAGTTTTAATAAAGAAAACTTAGAAATTTAAGCAGATCAAGAATTTGAGGTCCGAGCATTGAGAGATAGCTGCTCCTTCCACGTCAGACATTTTGCGACCAGTCAGAATTTACTTATTATTCATGAAAGTACAACACCTGCTCTAGATTGGATAGAATGCATGTAACAAGAGATCATGAATATTTAGTAAGAAAATTCCCTGATACACTCAAGAATGCTATCTGACCATTCAAGAGTATATGTGGAAATTAGAATGAGGGAACTAAGGGAGAGTAAAGGCATCATCACCTCTCATTACTTTGGTTTGGATTAATCAGAAGGAAATAGGCAATGTAGCATCTTAAACCAAAGCTACAGAAAATGCAAAACCAAGAAACAGGACAAAATGAAACTCAACATGAAATAAAGACCGAATCAGGGAAAGGTTAAGTATTTTGAGGGCAAGCAGTGGAGAGCAAATAGACAAACTAAAGAGAAAAAAAACTCAAGAATGAAGAAGCTTCAAAATAAAGGTAAAAAAAATGTCTGAAGGAGAGTGCCAGGAGCTAGTAGATTTAGAAATACAGCAACATCATAATTTAGTGGACATACTGGAAGTAACTATCAAGGAAATATGTTTTAAAAATTCAGCAAAATATCAGAATTTCTGGTACACATGCTCAGACAACAGTAGATAAGTAGGCTATAAGCAAGATAAAGGGCGTCATGATGGGAGACATGCCTAAGGACCCAGATGCATATCACAGTTGTAATGTAGGTTATTGCAAAGAATTATACACAGCTTGAGAGAGAGAGAGAGAGGAAGGGAATGACAGGAACAGTTTAGAAATGTTTTGAAATGAGGCAAAGTTACCAAGATTGAAAAGAAAAGAAACAAAATGATTAATGGTGCCAATATCCCAGGGTGAAACAGAGGAGCAGTTAAAAATATAGGAGACAGGCAAATCACTTGAGCTAGATAGTCTACCTCTCAATCTGTGCAAGGAAGAAAGAGAGAATGTAGTACTAATCTGGCATAAACTCTTCAGCTGGGTATTAAAATTTTGAAACATGTCAAAATCTAGGAGGAACTTTAATACTAAGGCTAACCCCTTTTATTAGCAAGTCTGGATGCTGAAAAGGTATTTGGGTACAATGGGACTATTTATGAAAGTTTTATAGTTAATGTTGTACCCAAGGGACTTTATTATTCTGTTACAATAATGCTTCTATAAATTCAGTTGTAATTAAGTTTAATGGAAGGATACAAACAGAAATTCAGAGAGGCAGAGGTATAAAGCAGGGTTGCCCTTTGTCTCCAAAATTGTTGTTCATTCTTTACCTAGCTCCATTGGTTTTAAAGATGAGATAAGGACAAATAATGAGATAGGACTTTTATGATCAGAAGGAAAATCTAGCATTGTCTGAAAATGATTCAATAGTCTATCTAGCTGACCTGGAAAAAGGACATTTATATCCTATACAGAAAGCAAAACTACGGCCATAATTATCAACTATTCTTCTATGCACAAGTTGGTTCAGGACTATCCCTATCTTTGGGGTCATTATAGTATGAGATACTTAGGGGTTTATGTTGTAAGAAACCCTGCAGACTCCACAGGACAAATATGGGTGACTACAATGCAAAAGTTAAACAAAAAACTGGGTATCTATGATGATGAAGATGGATAAAAAAATCCAGACAATTAAGATATTCATAACCTCATATTTAATACATGCAAGTCAGGTATTTGTGTGCGAACCTGAGAAAAAAATGGGGTGCTCATCACAATGATATCATGAAGTATGGGAAAAGAAAAGTCCAAGAGTAGGTTGGCAAAAAAATATGCTACCTTTGGGGGGGCTGTTACTAAATCCTCTTCTAAGCATTAAACTTTACCTTCCATGTAGATTTGAGTTCTATCCTATATGGGCTGAGAAATATAAATTCCACATTTATACAGCATTGTAACAAAATGACACACCAAGTAAGAAGTGATATTTTTCAGGGAACAATTAGAATAGGAAAGGAGAGAATAAGATGGGCAGATATTTTAGATAGATGCAGGCCAAGACATATGGCTCTCATGTAATATAGAAAGTTATTTGCAATTTTAGTAGATGATGAATAGAAATCAAGAAGCAAAAAAAAAATACAGAAACCAGAACCTATAAATGAACACAGGAATTTAGATGTGAGTACTAACAAATTAATAACTAATTTATACCAAACATTAGTGGAGTCTAACAAAAAAGTCAGTAAAAAACAGTACAAAACAGTTATGGGGTTGGAAGATTCTTACTGAATGTAAAAGGGGAGATTTGTCAGATATCTAGAGTACTAATTAAATCTAGGGAATTCAGAATGCTTGGGAGGAAATGGATCACCAAGTATTTTTACACCCCAGAAAGATTACATAAAATGTTTAATGGGGCAAGATAAGATTGTTGAAGATATAATCAACACCAGACTGAAACTTGAAAACATATTTTGGAGATATCCAAGATGCAAAATGTTTAAAACTGATTTGGATGCTTTAATAAGGAGATACTGGGGACTGAGTGACAGATTTAAAAACTTCATCTATATTTAAACTGGTTTGAGGAATCTTAGGAAAAATGCATACAAGCAATAGCTGACTTGACACTTGGTATCTAAGAAAATTACTACTAAAAAATGGAAAACCCAGGAGGAACTGACAGTAAAAGAGTTCTTGCTTTTGATGAATGACCTGACGGGATGTGAGCTTTGGAGATATGGTTCAAAAGTAAATGCCTTGCACAGGAAGACATGGAAGAGATGGGATGAGGTGGTATCACTAAGCTAGAATATACACAAGAATATGAGTGACTATAATATAAATATAGTATTGCATAGGAAGAAAAATTGTTGTAAGAGCTATTGAAAGACAGAGAAAAAGGTACATATTAGAGGAGGTCTGCTCAGCCCATAGAGATGCAGAAGGAGGATCTAGGATGAAGTATTTCAGCAACAATTGTAATCCTTGGCTCTGGTTTCGATATAATATATAGCTGGATAAAATCATTTAAAAAAAAGAATAATGGTCCGAAACCAAAGTAAATTTTATGTGCAAAATGCATGAGGACTGCACAAAATGAGAAGTTATGTACCTACCATAACGTTCCATGTTAGTTGTCTTCTCTCGCCTTCTTTCTTGCTTGATGGGTTCGGAGCCGATCCTCGGCTCCGACTCGGCACTTTGCTAAGCTCGAGAGTCACTTTTACCAGCTCGAGGCAGCCCCATATCCCATGATGCAAGGCGGTAAGTACCCAGATCTCGTTTGATGACTATAGGCAATAACACCTAGCATAAATAACTTCCAAAGGAAGAAAGAAGGAGAGAAAAAAGGCCTGAAGGATGGTAGGAGGACCAGCACTGTATGGTCTTCAGAAGCATACTTCCCTGTAGAGAGAAAGGTCTGTCCAGGCCTGGGGGAAGGAGGGAGGGTCGCAAGAAAGAAGGCGAGAGAAGACAACTAACATGGAACGTTATGGTAGGTACATAACTTCTCAATGTTAAGTTGTCAATCTCGCCTTCATTCTTGCTTGATGGGACCGCGTCCCTAGCACCTCTATCCTGGGTGGCTCAATGGAACAGACTCTTGAGAACTGTAGAGCCAAAACTGGCTCTGTCCCTGGAGGCCAAATCCAATTTGTAATGGAAAACAAAGGTATGAGGAGTGGCCCAAGTGGCTGCTGCACAAATAGTGTCTAATGGAAGTCTAGCTTGAAAAGCTGTGGAAGTGGCTAAGCTTCTGGTTGAATGCGCTTTAGGTTTTGAGCACAGCTGTTTTCCCCTGAGCTGATAAATTTCAGAGATGACAGAAGAAAGCCATCTAGATAAGGTCACTTTTGAGACAGGAAGGCCTTTCTTGTTATCAGCATAAGAAACAAAAAGCTGATCAGATTTCCTGAATTGTTTTGTTCTGTCCAAATAGTATCTGAGTTGGCGGTGAACATCAAGATAATGTAATTTTTGTTCCGATCTGTTTGAATAGTTTGGGAAAAATACAGGAAGATCAATAGCCTGATTCAAATTAGTCTTTGAGGCGACCTTAGGCAAAAAGGTCGGATTGGTTCTCAATGATACTCTGTCTTTGTGGAAGACTAAATAGGGGGGGGCGAACAGATAGAGCATGAAGTTCAGACACCCTCCTAGCCGATGTAATAGCAACCAGGAATAAAGTTTTCCATGAAAGAAATTTCAGGGAACATGAAACAGCTGGCTCGAAGGGAGGAAGAATCAAGGATGTCAGCACTAAATTTAGGTCCCATTGAGGAGGAGGACTCCTGATTGGAGGTTTCAGGAGAAAAATTCCTTTCAAGAAGGCTCTACAAAGCCTGTGGGACATAATGTTGTGATCTGCGAACCCGACATGAAAGTTCGAGATAGCAGCCAACTGAACTTTGACCGTGGAAGAAGAGGAGCCCGCGTGAAAGATTTCCGCTAAGAAATCCAAAACTGCTTGTACTGGAGCAGTAAAGGGATCAATATTTTTGGCTTTTGCCCAATAAGAAAAACGTTTCCATTTGCTAGTATAAATCCTCCTAGCAGAGGATTTTAAGGAAGCTACTATGATGTCTCTAACAGGATTAGAGATCATAGGAAGCCTGGCTAAGGAAGGAAGTGGAGCAACTATGCTGTGAGGTTGAGAGAAGGGATAGACCGGTGCAGCTGACCCGATTGGTAAATCAGAAGGTCTGGCACTGGGTCCAGATGCCACGGCTGCACCAAAAGGTGACGATGGAGGAACGGAAACCAAATTTGTTGAGGCCAATAAGGAGCAATGAGAATCATTTTGGCTCTCAAAACGGTGGCTTTCTGGATTACTTGTGGAATCAGAGGAAAGGGAGGAAAGGCATAGAGAAGTCCCTGGGGCCAATCCTGGGTCAGAGCGTCTCTGGGGGGATGGCCTGGCAGTGGGAAGAGAGAGAAAAAGTCTGGGCATTTGCTGTTTTGGGGAGTAGCAAAAAGATCGCAACATGGGCGGCCCCATTCTAGAAAAATCTCCTCCACTATAGATTGTTTGAGAGACCACTCGTGAGGCATGAGAATAGCTCTGCTCAATCTGTCCGCTAAAATGTTGGTTTTCCCAGGGATATGCGTTGCTACCAGAAACCGATGAGAGGAGATCGCCCATTGCCAAAGTCTGAGCGCTTCTCGACACAAGGGGTAGGACTTGGTTCTGCCCTGTTTGTTGATATACCATACTACAGACATGTTGTCTGTGTGGACTGCAATTGTCCCCAAGGGAAGAAAGTCGTTGAGGGCTTGCAACGTTAAAAGCACTGCTCTCATCTCTAGGACATTTATGTGCAGGTGGTATTCGAACGGTTGCCACGTCCCATGAACCATCTTGCCCTGATAATGCCCCCCCCACCCGATCAGGGAGGCATCCATAGTGACAGTGGCTACCGGGGTTGGGGGTACAAAGGGTCTGCCTTGGTGAATCTGGGGAGAAGTAATCCACCAAGAAAGATGATTCTTGCAAATCTGTGTCACCAGTATTTGGTGACGCATCGGAAGTTGTTGGTAAGACCACTGAGTGAACAACATCCACTGAAGAAGGCGCATATAGAAGCGGGCCAGGGGAAGAAGGGTAATGGCCGCAGCCATGAGGCCCAACACCTTTAGAACCATTCTGGCTTGTACTTTCTTGCTGGCTAGGATGATTCTCACGTGACTTTGTATATCTGAGATTCTTTGGTCTGTGAGGGTAGCTGACATCGAACAGTGTTTAAGTTTGCCTATGAAAGTAATAGACTGGCAGGGCAATAAGGAGGATTTTCCGTAGTTGATCGAGATGCCCAATTGAGTGCAAAGATTTATTGTGTAATCCCTGGCTTGAAGAAGCTGATGCCTGGTGGTGGCTGAAAGGAGCCAGTCATCGAGATACGGAAACACCTGGAATCCTTGACGTCTCAGGTGAGCCGTGACCACTGCCATACATTTGGTGAACACTCTGGGGCTGTAGTGAGACCAAAGGGCAGGGCTCTGAATTGGAAATGACTGGACCCCAGCCGAAAGCGGAGAAACCTTCTGGAGCGTCTGTGAATTTTATGTGATAGTACGCATCCTGAAGATCTATTGAGCACATCCAGTTGTCCTTCTGTAAGAAGGGCAGAATTGACTGAAGTGTGACCATTCGAATCTTGTCTTTCTCACAGACTTGTTGAGTCTGCTGAGATCCAATATTGGTCTCCAGTCTCCCGTCTTTTTGGGGACCAAAAAGAACCTTGAGTAGATTCCGGGCTCTGAATGGTCTGTTGTAACTGGCTGAATGGCTCTTTTTTGTAGAAGTTTTAATACTTCTAACTCTGCAATTTCCCTTAGACCGGTGGTACATGTGGAAGGGAATTTGACTGAGAGAAGGAAGTTTCCTCGAAAGGAATTTTGTAACCCTCGGATATGATCGACTGTACCCATCTGTCTTGAGTTAGGGAAAGCCAGGCTTCTGGGTACAGCGATAGTCTTCCCCCGACTGCCTCCAAGGATGGACAGTCGGGCAACATCTCAGGGATGCTGAAAGGGCTTGTCAGAGAGGCTCTCTGCTTCCCTGGTTTTGTGGACCCCTCTGCCTCTAGAGCGTCTGTTATTGTTACCCCCTCTGCCTCTAGGGGTAAACTGACCACGTGTATCCGGCGTGACTCCTTGGGATTTGCGGAACCACATTTTGCCACCCTTCTGTCCTTTAGGGTAAGGTCTAGAAGGGGTGGAAAACCGGACCCCTACGGCAGAAAGAGTCTTGCCGTCCTGCTCACACCTGGTCAATGTTTCCTTCACTTGAGGGCCAAACAAAGCTGACCCATCAAAGGGAGAGTTTGTGAAGGACACCTTAAAGGGATCTGCAAAATTACAGAGCCGCATCCAGGCTTGGCGTCTAAGAGCCACACCTGTACCTGCGGCCCTACTCGCTCCATCTGCTGCATATGATATCAGTCGCATGGAGGATTTAGCAATAGAATTAATGGTTCCTAGCTGAGAAGCAATTTTTTCTTGAGCCCCTGCAGCTGTGGGATCCTGTACTACTTCACCTAGCTCCTTAAGGATATCCCTTTGGAGTCTGGTGAAGTGATATAAGTAGTTCAGCGAACGCATAGCAAAGGTCGCTGAAGAGAACATCCGCTTACTATACCTATCCATGGTCCTAGAGTCCTTATTAGGAGGATGGACAGGTACGGAAGGATCTGCAAGTTCCTTCTTAGTGGCAGCCGCCACCACCATGGCATCAGCAGGGACACCTTTAGTAAGGAATTGCTTGTCCGAGGGGGCAGTAATAAATTTAGACGGCCTCCTAGGAACTGGCTCTACAGAGTCAGGAGCAGCCCAAGCCTTTCGAGCAATAACCTGCATAAGGGGGTCAAAAGGCGGAGACACTCAGGAGGTGGAGGGCCGAGATCCAAACGCCTCCAGGTATACCGACTCATCCTCAGAGGGATTATTGGAGGGCCAGTTTCCCCTCTGTTTAAGGAGTTCTAGGATGTCTGAAAAGGAGACATCCTCAGAGGGGGATCTTGGGGATCCCTCCGACTCATCTAAGTCGGTATCTGAAGTGATAGACTCGGGGGAGTCTACGTGTTTCCTCTTACAAGTCCTCTTGCGTGGAGGATCCCCTGACTGATCAGGAGAATCCTCAGAAGAGGGGGTTCTTCCCAGTGGGGAAACCTGAGGCGGAGGATCTCTGGGTCCGGGAGCAAGAGAGATGACAGAGATATCGACAGGCACCGTAGAGGGAGGAGCTAAGGGAACAGACTGCTGGCTGAGTCCAGTGGCCAGCACACTCTTCATCACCTCGAAGGCTCCCCTCCCAGGGAGGTCCGAGAGAACCCGTTCTGAAGAAACAGGAACTCCAGGACCCACTGAAAGGGAAGGCTCCGAGGCAGATGTCGGAGCCGAGCTCACCAAGGCCGAGGCTCCAAGGGGAAGAGTGGGGTCGGACAAGGGTCCGATGCCACTCACCCCCTCGGAGGAGACCAGGAAAGCCCGACCACCGAATCCCTCTAAGGAAGGTCTCGAAGAGGAGATAAGAGAAGAGGCTGAGGGAGCAGAAGGGGGGGGGGTATCTGTCCCTCAGCCATAGCAGAAACTATTCCCGAAGACTCCAGCTCCAAACTCTGAGGTAGAGTCGAAGGAGGAACTGCAAGGGGGTGTGGACTAATAGTCGTCTGTTGAGATGGACTATGTAGCATCTGGGCCAGTGCCTGTGATTTTAATAATCTACTGACCACCCTCTCTAAATCATGGTCAGAAAGCCTGGATGACCTGGATGATCGGCTCCGATGGCTCCGTTCCGAGAGGAGAGGCGGGAGCCGAGAGTATCGGTTCCAAGGAAGGGGACCTGGACCTCTTCCTCGAAGGAACCATCGGAGCCAACGAAACCATGGATGCTGTCGGAGCCGACAACTTTTCGGCACCGACAGAAGGTCTCGATGCATCGGCTCTGGCCGGAGCCGATACAGACATAAAGGTAAGGGTGTCGGAGCCGGTCGGCGCCGACACCGAAGCTTGAGCCACATGGTGGTCGGAACCAATCGGAGCCGACACCGATGTGACCGAACCAGTATCGGCACCGATAGCCATCGGTGCCGAAGGTTTGTGTAAACCAGGATCGGCTCCAGCCGGAGCCGATCTCGACTCTGAAAGAGTCGGAACCGAGGCCGCAGGCTTAGACACAGAAGCCTGGGCCTTGGAAGACTTGGAAGTCTTACTCGGAGCCGACCTAGCCGGAGAGCCCTCCGGTTTAAGTAGGCCCCTCAAAATCAATTTGTTTCTCCTCTCCTGCAGGACTCTCTGGCTAAAGGAATGACAAATCGCACAGGAGTCCTGCAGGTGGAGAGGTCCCAGGCAGTATAAGCAAGAAGTGTGACCGTCTGTCAGAGACATCTTCTGACAGCACGAGTCACACTTCTTAAAGCCTGAGACCCTTTCCTTGGACATGGTTGCAAAAACACACACACAACACAGTCCCAAGAAACAGTTATCCCAAAAATAATCAGATAACTAACCTCTCACACACACACACACACACACACACACACACCCTAACAAGGGGAGGGGGGTGGGAGGGGAGAAGGCCTGACTAAAAAAAAAAAATAAAGGAGTGAGGGATTTTCTAGTCAGAAAGGGACTTAAACTAACTAAAAACGTTAAATATAAAGTTTTAAGGTAAAAAGGGGCAAAAACAGTAATATCTAAAACACTTACCAGGAGCTGGCAAAAGGAGGACCTCATCAGCGAAGCGGCAAACGAGATCTGGGTACTTACCGCCTTGCATCATGGGATATGGGGCTGCCTCGAGCTGGTAAAAGTGACTCTCGAGCTTAGCAAAGTGCCGAGTCGGAGCCGAGGATCGGCTCCGAACCCATCAAGCAAGAATGAAGGCGAGATTGACAACTTAACATGCAGTTGTTATATTTATTTTCTTTGGTATATTGAATAAAACAATGAGCAAATAAAAAAAAGTTCCTGAGATTCACTCCCATATTCTCTTCTACAAAACTACAGAAATGTGCATTTACAAGGTTTGTGACTACCCACATTGTTAAAGCACATTTAATTACAGAGCACACTGGGTTGGATGGCAAAAATAAAAAAGTGATTATTGAAGTAGATACAGAACATAATATCTACTCAGTATAAATATTTCTTCATCTGCGCCATTGTATGTTCATTTCAAGATTACATTAGATACATTTATTCTTTTTCATTCTTTTTTCACATACCATGCTGATCATGTATATATTTAGTGTTTCATGAATTATACTTCTATAGACATTTTTCCTGATTGTCAGTGTCTCATATTTATTCCACATCCAGGTATACCTATAAAAGACTAAAATAAAAGCTTCTTTTTCATTCTGTCCTCATCACACATCATTGTTCACTACATTATGTCACCTAAGTCAAATAGTTAATCAAGGTAAAGATATCAGTGAAGTAGAATGATCTGATAGTGTTTTTTTTTCTGTTTCTTCCCCTTGCTGGACCTTATCTTGTGGGAGGGACATAAGCTTTAATACAATAAAAACAGATGGAGACTTAAAACTTTAATGAGTTAGGTGCTTTCATTCATACAATCCACAGAGATTCATCAGAACAAAATAACTCACAGAGTCACAGATTTAAATTCACTTAAAACATCATGTGATTAAATATCATGTGACTGATGACTTGTGCCCAAATCATATGACTTAAAGTAATGAATATATACATGTTAAAACATTACAAAAAAAAAATCCATACAAGGAAATTTAAAAAAAGATGCAAATTCTTAGTATTTAGAGTAAAGCTGCCTTCTTTAAAGTACATTTAATATTAATGTGTTCATTGAGCCCAGTGGTTCTATCAACATGAAGTAAAATCTGCCAAAAAAGCACTCTAATCTCTAAAAGATTGTCATTGTTACTTCCTCTTAAATATGGTTTGATTAGTTAGTCACTTTAAAGGCATTTTTTTTAATCTTAAGCTGTGATTACAAAGAGCATTATGAACATTGTTGTTGTTTAACTTGTATATATGTATTTATTAATGTTTTGTTCTTAAGTCATATGATTTGGCCATTAGTCCTTAGTCGCATGATGCTATAAGTTACATGATTTAGTCGAGTACTTTGTCATATGCTGTTCTAAGTGTAGTATGCCTGTGTGAGCTATTAATTCTATGTAGTGCTATGTACTGTTCTATGTTCTATGTACTGCCTCCATGAAAACATTTTTTTTTTAATTTTAAGTCTGTTGTTGTCTGTCTGTGATCAGTAGAGGGAAGCAGAGTATTAGAAAAACAATCTTATACTATTTGTTTAATGCATTAATATATTACATAACTTATATTGTATATGTTTAAACAGAAAAAGTGAATACCATTGGTTTAAGGTATTATATCACATTTTTAAGAGATAAGAGTTGAAAGAAAATGTTACTAGTAGTATGTTTTTACTTACAGTGTGTTTTTAAACAGGAAGTGTAATTATTACAGGTAATTGCACTTATGAGCTTTTAAATGTTTTAGATATAAAAGGACGGACTTTTAAGGAATTGTTTGCTTTCTAAGGAAATCTCAGTATTGAAAGGATGAAAAACATAGTGAAATAAGTTAAGCGTTTATTGTGTTTTGTGTTTTCGCATTTTCGCATTTTGTGCTGTTTCAAATAAAGAATGTTGTATTGGAGGACTGCCTGACTCCACATCCTCGAATTCTACAAAGTAGGATCTCGGCTCGGTACATATACCTGTTACTTGATCAATCTGGTTGAAACCTTTCACCATTTATATCCTCACTGTCTCTCCTTTGAATGGACGAGGAAATCTGCTCAATTTATCATAACTGGACTTCTAGAGAGAATGCTTCTTGAATAATTGGGCTCTGATGATTCTGTTGTTTTTAGCTTTAGGCCTGAATAAACTGGAACTAATAGGAAATCTTGTTCTGGTTTGCCTGGATAGAAGTCTCTGAGCAGGCGAGCCAAGTATATCTTCACAAGGTATGTTTCTGAGATTAAGTAAATTCAAAAAGACATCGGTATTGCCACTCTTTGACCTTTCAAGTAATTGCTTTGCCCTCTGCACTGCACGTTCAGCTAGTCCATCTGACTGTGGATATTCTGGACTACTAGTAACATGTAAAAAGTTCCATTCTCTTGCAAATTTCTGAAATAACTGACTAGTAATTTGAGTACCATTGTCAGAAATAACTTTGTGTGGACTACCATAGACTGAGAATGACATTTCAATTTGGTAATAACAGAAGTGGATGTTTGATTAGGTAGTAAGTCAGTCTCAAACCAGTTTGAATAAGAGTTTACCAATACCAAGTAATACTGATTGTTCCTTTCAAATACGTCAGTGACAACTGTTGACCAAAGTAGTTCAGGACTCTGACTTAGCTGAAGTGGTTCTCTTTGCAAATGTGGTTTAGTACTATTGCATACTGAACAAGAAGAAAGTAGTTTATCAAGGTTTTTCACTAGTGAAGGCCAAAATACTAGTCCTCTCACCATTCTTTTGGTAGAGTCAGAACCTGGGTGACCATGATGCAAAATCTAGATATATTCGTGTTGTAAGGAAGCAGGAACAACAATTTTAGGACTTTTAAAAATAATGCCATCTTCCATCAACATCTCATCTCTGTAAGGAAAATAGGTTTGCACTTTGGATGGTATACTAGATTGCTTTGACAGCCAACCAACATTAATGTAATGGGTGAACCTTTGCAAAATTGGATCAGTCTTTGGATGATCTCTCAGCTCATTAAGTCTTGTGGTAGAAAAGGTATGCACTGCCATTACATCAAAGTCAAAATTCTCTGTGTCAAGCTGTTCCAGTGTATTTCTGGATGATCTTAATAAGGTATCAGCCAGATAAAGAAGTTTGCCTTTTGTATACACCATTTTGAAGTTGTACTTTTGCAATTTGAGCATCATTCTTTGTAATCTTACTGGAGCTGAATGCACAGGCTTCTTTAGAATAGTAACTAGAGTTTGGTGATCAGTTTCAATTTGAATAGCTTGACCATAGATATAATCATGAAACTTTGAACAAGCAAATACTATTGCCAAAAGTTCTTTCTCAGTCTGAGCATACTGCATCTCAGTTTGGGTAAGTTCATAGGTTCATACTAGGCTATCTGCCCTAGGGCATTTATAAGCCTAGCCAGAATGTGTTTGGCTTTCGCCACCCATTTTAAATTTATTTTGCTATGCCCTTTCTCGAGGTTAGTATACTGTGCCTCTGTCTAACAGTGACACAGAAGTGATTCTAGATACATAGGCTACTGATCTGCCTTCCTGAAGAATAACTGCACCAAGACCAAATTTTGAAGCATCACAGGAACGAGTAACTGGTTATTGACATCATGGTATCATAATGTAGATGGGGTGGCAATTTTCTGCTTAAGGTCTTCAAATGCCTTCTGGTACTGTTCCACCCAAGACCATGCAAGTTTTTGTGCGTTAGCTCTCTTAAAGGTGCTGTCAACTCACTGAAGTCTGGTATAAATTTGCCTAGATAGTTAACCATGCTTAGAAAACACTATAGAGCTTGAATATTATCTGGTGCCGACATCTCAAGAATAGCTGCTTGCTTGGACAGGTCTAGTCTTAAGCCAGTGCTGGTAAATAAATGACCTACATATGTAACTTCTGGTTGCCTGAATTTGCACTTTAGAGGATTGAGCTTTAAGTTCGCCTCATATACTCTGTCTACAACTCTCTTAAGGTTTCTGTCATGCTCTGCTTCACCATTAAATCATCTACTATTATGGCACAAGGATAACTTGAAAAAATTTGCTCCACTGTATGCTGGAAGACTTCACTTGCAGAATTTATTCCAAATGGCATCCTTAGGAATCTATATCTGCCAAAAGGGGTACCAAAAGTAGTCAGTAATGAGGATTTGTGATCAAGCATCACTTGCCAAAATGAACTTTTTGCATCCAAGACAGAAAAAACAGTGGCATTCGGTATTAGGGCTGTGACCACTTCAACTGTATGCATTGGATGATGTGGCCTCTTTAATGCTTTGTTCAAATCTCTTGGGTCAATACATATTCTGATTTTGGCTGAGCCTTTTTTGTGGGCTGCTACCATGGATGCCACCCATTCAGTTGGTTCTGTAACTGGACAAATTACACATTGCTGCACCATTTTATCCAACTGACATTTGACTTTATCTTGCATAGCTATTGGAACTTTTCTCACTGGTATGACTACTGAACTGATCTCTGGGTCTAACTTCATAGAATACACAACTGGAAGTTTGCCCAAATTGTCATCGAAAATATCAGCATGCTCTGAGAAAAAGGCTTCAGAAAAATTAAAACTAGAATATGCGCTTATATGATGAACTTATTTGGTAAAAGAAAGCAGATTCAGTCTCAAACTGTCTCTGAGACACAGTAATGACTGCACAGGTCTTCTAACTACATAGAATAACAAACTGTTACAGTTCATAGCCAAATAACATGAAAACACTACTGAGCATTTGGTTTGAATTTCTTCACCTCCATAAGCAACACGTTTTGTAGTACTAGCCACATTGAGTAGTTCGTTAGTTCTCACCTTAGCAAATTTGTCTGCTGATTTAACATTACACTTTGAACCAGAGTCTACTTTGAGCTCGGTGGATTTACCATTGATATGAACAGTACAAAACACTTCATTCTTTGCCAACAAATTCACTGTGTTGACCCTTTCACCAATTACTAACACACCATCGACATAGAAAGCGAAGTTGCAGTCTAGTTGATCAATTTGCTTTTTTGAGTGACCTTTCTTTGTAACCATGTGAAGCTTGCTTGATTTGAAAAACTTTTGAAAATGGTTCCATTTTTTACACTTGTGGCAATGCTAAACAAATGCTAAGCATTTTTCTCTTTTAGACTCATGATTTGCACCACAATTGTGACAGTTAACAATAAAGCTGGATTTGGGTTTTGCTGACTCACGCTTGTACTGCACTGAGTATTTTGTCGATTCACCCTTGTACTGTACAGAGTATGCTCCTTTCTTAGAATTTGCTGGAAAACTATGTGGTTTCCCTGGTGAACCAGCAAGGACTGCGGCTGCCATGTGCTTATGCCTGCTTCTGTTTGCCACATGTTGCATGCTATCTACAATTGCTCTGGAGCCCACTGAAATCATGTTGTTCTCACTTGCAAGCATACTTGTGTGTCTTTCTGTAACTTCATGGATTTGACAAATCTCAATGGTTTTACTCAACATTAAATCACTGTCATGATGCAAAATCTTTCTCACAACAGCACTATTAATACCACACACAAACCTGTCCTTTATTAACTCATCTTTTAAATCACCAAACCGACACATTTTAGTTTTGTTTTGCAGGTCAGTAATATAAGCTGCAAATGTTTCCCCTAGTTTCTGATCTCTTGTGTAAAACAAATGCCTTTCTAATGTAATATTTGTCTGAGGGTTGCACATTTCCCTGAATTTGCACTTCAAACACTTGAGGTCTTCCCTTGATTCAGCCTGTACAATAATATGATGATTTTCACCTTCTCCCTCATGTACTGCTGGTGCATACACAAATTAATGTTCTATTTCAATGGCCTCTGACCCAGCTAGGTTTAGCAAAATTAATGCTCTGGTGTGAGCATCTTTGTCAGAATAAGCTGCTTGTATAAACATATCATAACTCTTGCTCAAATATTCTCTAATTCTCTGCAATATTCTGATCAAATACAAGTGGTGAGGGCTTTCAAAATCCATCTGCCATATGAACACATACCAGTGAAGGGTTCTGCAAATATGCATGAATACACACACATACACATATGCCAGAAATGTATGCCAGTATTTGTAACTTTGCCAATCACACAGCAAGCCTCTGAATAACTGAACTATGCAAAATAAGTCTCTCGGGCACTTTAACACTCAAAATCATCATACAGTAAAAGTAAGCTATCATCATTTTAAGAAACATTTAAAATAACTAAACTGTGTGAATGAACTGGGCAGAAGAAGCTCGAAGCAAGAAACATTTTGAAGTAACTGCACTTTGCAAATAAATGGTACATGGCACACTGAAACTTCCCCAAAATGGCGGTACTTTGCTAGATAATTCTTTAAAGTGCAAGAAACATTTTGAAATGGTGGTCCTTTGCGACTAGACATACCCAGCTCTAGAAACTTTTCGAAATTACTGTATTTTGATTATACTTTATGAAATAGTTGCACTTTGCACACAGATAAACTCTTTGGAATACATGACAGTAATAAGCACACACTGTAAGCACTTTTATACACTTTGAGATACTTCGAATAAGTCTAGTTATGCCCTTGATATTATACAAAGTTGTAGTTATGCCAAAACACAACACTTTGCCAAAAAATGCAGTCACCTTGCTTTATTTATGCTTAATGTGCCCTTCTTACCCTTATTATGTTATGCTCATTTAATCTCTTTTCATGCCAGTTGTACTTTTCTTGTGCTCGTTTTACTCTAAACATCCCTGTTTTGCTTAAACGCATTCATTTCACTTTACGCATACTCATTTTGTCAGACATCTTAATCTTAAACAATTTGCTTAATTAATAAACCTTCGGTGCCTCTCGCTTGTTTAATAATGCAGTTTGTGCCATTGTAATGCTCCATTTTATCTTTTTTATAAAGTAAACTGTTTGTGCAAGTTTTCAATACCTTTGGTTCTTTTCTGGCTCTTTTTTGTGCTCGTTTCTCTTAGTTTACCTTCACTGTTATCTCTGGACCTCATGGCTATGAATATCAATCTCTGGAATCCTGGTTCTGATACCATGTTGCTCGTCTAGTCAGGACATAATAGATGAGTCTTTGTGGGTTCTCTTCAAGCAGCTTTATTATTTATGTACAAGCACATTATGATTGTAGCTATTAACTTCAACTTAGGCAACTTATATACAAACTACATTCGTTCTTACATGCTTACTCTCTGGCTGCACTTTCAAAATGGCACTAGGTACAACACGTGCCTGTTATTTATACATACTCATTCATCACTTGCTATGCTTCTTAAAGACACATCACACACTGTACTCTACAAGTAAAGAAGTGCAGAAGTACATAACACAAGACTAAAAAAGGAATACAACAGCAAAATAAAAAAAAATGAAAGCACAGTATATCAGTGTACCCAAAAAGGCTTAACACCATGATCAGTGCATTGGGAATATTGTTGCTGTTGTTGTCTTTTGACTTTTCCTGGTTAGGGGTCGCCACAGCGGAACTTCGGTCCGCTAATGATTGGCAGTAGATTTTGACGAACGCTGAGGTGCCAGCTCGACGTTCAGCCTTCAACGAAGGCATGCCCATTTACACATGTCTTTCGAATGCCCACCCAACTGCAGGGAGGACATGCAGACTCCACACAGAAGGCACTCCCCGCACTCCAGCTGAGAATCGAACAGGAGAACCTCTTGCTGTGAGGCAACAATGCTACCACTGCACCACCGTTGTAATATTGCTAAAACATTTGATGCATCCAAGTCATCATTATTGGAAAACATGTGCTGCATGTATCTCTAGATAAAGCACCATGGGTGCTACATGGTTATTGTCATGCAATAATCTGAAATGAATCACTTTAAAGTATAATTTTATAGTGCCAGATGTCTCAGAAAATTGTTATCATGGAAAAACTACTTGGAAATGGAATTCAAAATCTATACCAACTATAATTAGAGTACTGAATATTGTAAAAGAGATAAAAGATCTGTAGCTGGGATCTTTAGAAAATGGAAGGTGCAAATTACATAGAAATGGAATTTTTGGGAACAATACCCACAAAATAATGTTAAAGAGGAGGAGTGACATTAAGGAAAGGCAGGAATTGAACAAGTTATGTAATGTTAGAGTGAATAACAATTGTTAAAATAAAAAAAAACATAGATATAATATATTATGCATGCCAATTGAAAATGTTAATATGGTTTTGGGGTTTTTTCTATCAATGTATGAGTGCCTATGTCTTAATTGATAATTTAATAAAAGTTTATAAAATATATTGTTATTAAGGAAAAAAAAACAAAATCACAAGACATCTATTCTATATCAAAGTCATTAGTAAATCATATCTGTAGCTTAGGATGCCTGGAATGCACAAGGTAAGTCACAGGAGAAATGTGGAAATCCCACAGTAAAAGAAAAAGAACATCACATAACAACACCAGAGTAAATGCCCCAAATGCAGCAGTTACCAAAGTGGAGCAAGTAAAAGAGACAGAGCTGAAGTGAGCAGACAGAAAAGTGAAGGGGACATGAGTGGTAGCTGAAAAAGAGGCAATTCAACATGAACACAAGTAAGTAATCATTTAATAAGAAGGTGGTGGGACCCTTAAGTGCATCACCTGAACCAATGATGTAATGCAAGTCACCAGAGAAAATGCCAAGGGTAAAACAAGGGCAAGAACCTAGAGGAGTAGCTAATTCAGACCAAGGTACAGCAATCATACAACTTCAATTTATATTTTCTTTCATTTACATGTTTATGTTTGTATCTCGCAGAGAAATGCAAGCAAACATTGAGAACACAGAAACTCTAATGCAAAAGTAAAACAAAGCATTATAGTACATATAAAGGAAGCATTTGCAAACCCTGATATGGTCATCTGACCCAGATAACTGTACAGCAGTGCTGTGCATTAGTGACAGAGCTTCCTGATGCTATCAACATAGACCTAGAATTCTCTAAAATCTAAAAGAAGATGCACTGTTTTAAAAAGTACTTGCCTTCTTAATTAGTATGTGGCAAAGACATGTCTGTCCACAAAGAAGATGACAAAATAGCCCAGGGAGCTATTATCTATAACTCCATCTTTAGTGGTACAGGAAAAATAAGGAAAACGCTGAATGAAAAGACGGGTCATATTTTTGGAGAGCAATGAACTCTAACATACAAAATAGCACAAGTTCAGAGCCAGTAGATCCTGCTATAAGATGCTACATCAGTTCTATTACTGGGTGTGGTAGAAATTTGAGTTGTCAGGTGGTAGATGTCATAGACATCAGCAAGGTCACTGACTTGATACCGCCCAGAAGACTGGTAAGGAAGCTGAAGGTATGAGGGTAGGGAAAATGGTCAAATGGTTAGAGATGTGACCAGCAGGAAAAGAGGATAGCAGTGATGACAACATTGTCAAAAATGTACTAGGATGCCACAGGGGACTGGTCATGAGGCCTGTGCTGTTCAATGTGTTTGTCAATGACATGAAATGAGACATAAAAGAGAGGGTCAACTTCTGTGTGAATAACACAGAAATAAAAGCAGATGTCTAACATGACATTAAGGGTCCCTGGATGACTAAGTTTTCAGGTGACTGCAAATTGTGGTCTGTTAATAACTCATCACCTTGTACCCATATCATGCAAAGGGGCTCAACCCTCACAAATTCCTAATAGTAAGACCATAGAATAAAGCTCAGCACAAAAATGCAGTATTGGATTTGTTAGAAAACAACAGCCACATACCAGTGCTGAGAAATGCAAGATGTGCACCCGGAAAGTAATTACTCATGGATATTAGGCAACCTAAGCTATAATATTCATTACACTAATTACATTGCATAGTGAGACAACAGAAGGGGACATTTTGTCTTTTTAATTTGTCCATTTGTTTACACTAAATATGCAGGTGTTACCTTCTCCTATCTGGAGCAGCCTGGTCCCTTCCAGTTGTCCCAAATCATTTTTTAATGCACTGTGGTTTGCAAACCCACTAGCTAGTTAATCTGTTCCAAATGTCTACATCTCACACTATGAAAAAATTCCTTACTTTCTCACATCCAGATAAAAGAAAGAGTCTCCCTCATTGCATCTGAAGGCTTCTACTCTCTTCTATCTCCTTATGCCTCAGGTCTAGCCCTTAAGTTATCTCCTGGACCACATTGTGCACCTATGTCACATCATCTCTTTCTTTGTACCTTCTAGTTTCTACTGAATACAGGTTCAGCAATTCAAGATGCTGTTCATTATTTTTCTTGAGGTCCACTGTGGCCTTCCTTTAGATGTTTCTCAATTATTCCCATCCTTTTCCTTGAATGGTCTCCAGAACTACACATGATATTCTATATGTGGTCTTTCTAGTATGTGAGAAAGCAGACACAGTTTCAGTTTATTTTTATCACTTTAATCCTTATTGCTATGATATGCAATACAAATGCTTTTTTTTCTTATTTTTTTTTCTTTATGAATATATATGTATAAGGAATGCAATAATAATTAAAACAAGAAATAGCTATATACATTCCATACAGTGCATGACTGAAAAGAAAATTAAAAGCCAATTAAAAAGTCAGCAAGTGTCACTCCCTGTGATCAAAACATGTAATAACTTTCATACAGTTATTAACTAAGTAATCTTTCGGAACAAAGCTATATGATTTTTTAAACACAAGAGGTATATGTGCACACATAAAATAATTAAAAGAAAAAAAACATATTTATGGGATCATTTTTGTATTGACTGTTCTCTTAAGTTTCTCCTGATCTTTTACATTTTACTTAGAGTTGTTGAAAAATGTTATTGTCTTTAATCTCTTATAGAAAATAGTGCAGCTACTGTTTCTTTGCCATCATAAATATGCTGTCTGTTCTCCAAAGTTTTTTTTCTGGTTGAGGCCTTCTTAATTTCCCATAGTATGAGTAATATATCAAGTCACAATTATGTTTTTTTCACTGTCTGAACCATTATGGATATTGTAGATTTTTTTACCTCCACTAGTTCATTACTTCAGTAGGTTCCTCTCATGTATCTCAAACTTCAGTTTCACATAAATCGATCTCATCTCAATATTCTGTTCTCTAATATTCAAATTAATCTGCATTACTTTTATACAGAGGTGTGTACTAGCATTTTTGAAAATGTGGTGCTCTGAATTTGAGCCAGGCCTTTCTTCTCATCTCAGTCTCAATACAAATCTTTTTAAGTATGTTATATACTTTTCATTTAGACTTGCATCTTTTTCTAAATATTTATTTAAATAGTCAAATCCATATTATCTGAAAATACTTAACAGCCTCCTTAGTAAGCAGCTTTTATATCAACCTTAGCTCACTCATTTTTCTCTTTCCAGGCCTCCATTGACTTTGCACTTAAAAACATAAGTTCATTTTATCTATCTTGCTATTAAATTGCAATCTGTACTACTGCGGTGGTGGTGCTGCAGTAGCGTTGTCACCTCACAGTTAGACGTTGCCCGTTCGATCCTCAGTTAGAGTGTCTTCTGTGTGGCGACATGCATGAACGGGCGTTCCTTTATTGAAGGTTGTGCATTAGGCCCGGCAAGCCAACACGTAAAACACTACTGCCAATCATTAGTGGACCGGAGTTCCGCTGTGGTGACCTCGAACGGGAAAAGCTGAAAGACACAAACAAACACAAATATTCTTGCTATGAGATTATTCCAAGCTCATATTTTAAGTATATTTCTGGAAAGGTGTTTGGTAATATTAATTTCTTTCTCTTGCTTTGCATGCTGGTTTTAAAAGCCTTTTTATCATTTTTTCCACAACCAGACATCTGCTGTGTATGCAATCATTGGGTATATTTTGGTACACATGCAATCAAGAAGGGGTTTCATAGTCATTCCAGCAATGTTCAGTCCACACAGGCTAAGGTGTAATATGTTTTATGTACTTTACTCTCCACAAACTTGTATTAAGTTGAGCAGTTTTTTGAAGTCAACAAGAAATGGCTAAATAAGTTTGTTTTACTACTAGCTCCAGAATTGGATCAGGAATATACCCTCCTCATCCCTGGAATTTATGCCACATAGAATATTGCCCACTAACACTTTGTTGTTAGCTGTTCCTACTGCCATTTAATTGATGCTCCAGAGCTGATTGACAAGATCCTTTTCAGTCCACCATCCCTACTAGATTAGCATCCCCTAACATGCATGTGACCTTGGATTGCTGCGTCCAAAATGCAGAACCTTGTACTTTTTTGCTTTGAACCTCAATTGCTACCTCTCTGCCTACCTATGAATGATTTTCAAGACTCTTTTCAGGCTTTTTCTGACTGGGATTGTGCCTTGATTTCTCTATCATCTGCAGACAGGATCAGTATATTAATTACACTCTCTGATATAACTGACATGAATGCATTCAGCCATGGCTGCCCCAGCATCGATACTTGTGGCATTCCACTGGTCACTTCTGTTACCCCGACAGCTTCTCACAACCATCATCCTCAGAATTCTTCCCCACTGCTCTCCTCCTGTCCTGATTATAAGATACTGCCCTACACCTAGCCGTTATACCTCACAAAGTAGTTTTTGATGTGGTACTACATCAAAGGCTTTAGCAAAATCCTAATAGACCCCATCCATTTTCATTCCTTTATCAAGCTCTGCATTTATCCAGCCATGGAAATGACAAAAGTTTCATTAGCAGCTCTTCTTGACAGCTTTCCTACATCTGGGTGAGTGGAAACTAGATGGGGTTTACCTGATTGTTTCCATTCCCTGATTTTAAATGTCCTAATTGTGTTTACACAAAGGCACTAGAACACAAACAGGATGTAATACCTTCTATTGGACTAACATTGGTTTGGCAATTATTCAAGCTTTTGAGCTGGCATGAATGCTTCATCAGGAATTAAGTTACTGATTTTAGATACAGTGCTAAAATATCCACTTGTGTCTGGAAATGGAAGTATACTATTTATTTCCAATTGGCTAAAAAAGAGAAAACTTGAAAAATGCTAGTGTGGAAAAATTAGCTCAGAATACACTTCGGAGACAGAGAAATGTGTTTAATAATTTCTACATCAGCAGTGATTTAAACTATTTTTTCTTCTTTTTTCTATATTTGTGCAGCCCTGCACTTATTATATATAAGTAAGAGGAATTTGGGGGTATAGCACCCCACATGAAGGATACATGTATACTTTCCCTGTTAAAATGCATTATTATGATTTTTTTCACAAAGCTGAAGCTCTTACTTGTTTGTTTCACCCTGATGAAGCTTCAGCTAGCTAAATCCTAATAAAACATAGGGAAAGCTTTCTTGGCATTGAAATCATGCTGGTTTGCATCCTAAAACTGATTATCCTTTCAAAAGGGTCTAGTCTTACTCACAGAATCCTCTCCAGCCTGTTGCCTACTACAACCCTAGCTCATGCATCCCCACTTAACCACATACCCATGTCTACTCTTCCCCTGCCAACAGCTGCAACAATGCACTATAATTCTTGCTGCTTAGCATTTTTGATGAGTGGACTGGAGGTGTGAGTAGGACCTCTTGAAAGCCAGCATCCATCCAAGCTCCCAATATCCTTGTACTATCCACTTTCATCATCATCCTGTCCCCATTTCACCAAGTTATTGGTCCCAATGTGGACGATCACAAGGGCATTATTACTACCATTATCAACCATTTTTATTTCCTCTTCTACTGTGCTAGCCAGAACCATCCCTAGTACTATTTCCACTGTGGCCACTTCTACTGTACTCTTCACCACAAAGAAACCTCTTATAAGCCATTAACAAATTTCTTTCTCTTCACTTGGTGATAGAATGATCATTTATCAACAGTTTCCTGTACCTGTCCCCACCATCAACACTTTCTGATCCTGCATAACATCATTCCCCCCAGTGCTAGATATCCTACTCTTATTCCCTCTAAATCCATTCTTCCATCTTCCTGATTTGTGCTGATCATCCCTGCTACCTTTGTCTCTTCCTGACTCATCCTGACATATTTCACCCTTGACATTTCTATTTTTTACCTCCCTCTATTCCCTGGGAATTCCTGTCTTTCTGCTTCTACCTGCACCTAACTGGGTCATCACCTCATTTGTATTAATCTCCCCTTGTCCTTCATTCCAACTTCCTGATTTCTACCCTTCTATGATCCCCTGCCTCATTTGCTCATTATTTGCCTTCTCCAGCCAAACCTCCATTTCCAGTCTATCCCTTTCCTTCTCCAAACCCTCTCCAAGCTACAGAAAAATAAATTTATTAATAGTTGTAACAGTATTAAAGAACCATCAGGAACAGAGCAAAAGTGAAGTAGACAAAGGCCATGGGATACTGGATTACATTTCTAGTGTCAAAGACTATAGGGCTAAAGACATTGTTTGCCCACTCTGTAGGTCACTGCTGAAGCTTCATTTGGAATACTGCGACCCATTTTGGTGACTTTATATAGAAAACCTAAACACAGAACATAGACAGACTGCAAAAGAAGGCTATTAAAGTAGTAAAAGGGATGGGAGAGAAGTTGTATAATGAGAATGAGAAAATGTGAGGATATTCTCTGTAAGTGATAAAAGTCGGAATATGGTTTGGATTCATTGAATCATTAGACAAGAGACTGTACTATTTTGTGGGAGGGTGATGGACAAACACAATGTGTTTTAAAACAGGATAGCACAGCGCAAAAATAATTGAACGTTTTAACAAGGCATGACATAACTCAAAAATGAATGAGCAGGATGTGAGGGGCAGCTGTGGGGAGGAGTGTAGCTATGCATACTTGGTGTGCATAAGTATATGTATTTTTTCTAAGCATTTGTTAGACAAATTATGACTCAAAGAGCACATGTTAGAAACATATATAATAGTAATATGTATCCTTAGTGCATTCGAGATTTAAAAGGGTTAATACATTTATTCTGTTCACACTGCATGAATCTGCACAGCTATTAGAAACTTAACAAGAAGCATTTCATTTCTGCTAATGTCATGAAAATAACAAGAGACATTTCATTTCTGCTAATGTCGTGAAACTTAACAAAGAGATATTCATTTATGCTTATGCTATGAGAAAGTATGCAGCTGCTAGAAGCTTTGATAAAGAAAACAATAGATGCTTGAAAGTATAAACCATAGTCAGCATTACTTGTACCAAAGCTAGAAATGTACCTTGAATCTAAACAAAATGTAACACATGTATTAGAACAGTACAATTGAAGAATTGAAAAGTTAAAATGGGCTAAAATAAGCCCAAGGCCAGGTTGTTTTTCTCAAAATGTTTTGCAAGCTAGCAAATAATCTAACCTAGTCAGCAATAAGTCTAGTAACATTTTCTGTAGAACATACAGAAAGCTGTGTCTAACTACATCAGCAATAGAATAGTAACATGTTCTGTGTGACAGGAAAAGAACTGTATAAGAATAACATACTAATCACCAGTAATTCAGACAAACCTTGTGCCTACATGCTATGTCTCCTTGCTGCAAGTAATAAAGGGTGCCTTGCTTGAACCTAACATGAATTGGTCTTTGAAGTTTTTTCCTTTGACAGATTGGTCCTTCGGACCGGAACCCTCTCTTCACCTCGGATCAGGTGGTTGAAACCGTATGGGGAAGAAACCAAATCGGTTCTTCTTATATGGAAAGTCCTCCGACTGAATTGTCGTTCAAAAGAGGCCGGCCACTTTCTGATCTGTGACTGAAGGACGGGTCTCCGCGAATTGGTGATCAATCACGTGGGCTCAGGTAAGGTGAATCTACTTTTTTCTGTTTTCTGTTTTAGATTAGGGACTAGATGTGTATTGTTTTTGTCGGACTGTATTTTTCTTACAAGTCAGGGACAATAAAGATTACTGTCTTGTCATAGATCAGGAGAAACAGAATAAGTAGGCAGTCATTCTGAAGAGACTATAACAAAATCCATGGTACCACGTTAAAAATTAAGAGAAGTTACATAACGATCAAAGGGTAGAACAAAATGGGTAATAATTGCACAAAAAGACCCCAAAATCCACTTTTAACAGAAGACACAAAATATATGCAGTCACAGCGCGCCAACAATATTAGATATTATTCAAAATGGGTTAATAAATACAAATTCGACTGAAAGTTAAAAAAATCCTCACTTAAACTTATCAAACAGCTCAAAACTGATTCCAAAGGTCGGGTAAAAAAGCAACGTCGATTAGGAATTCCTCAGGCACACAGGTGGCTTGAGGAAGTAAACCGTCGGGAACAAAAGAACAAAAATTCAAAAGCAATGTTTTAGATAAGGAGGACAATAACTTAGTAATAGCATCAGCACCTCCGCCTCCCTTACCAGAATATGAAGCAAGTGAACAGGTTAGTCCACCCCCACGATATCCTGTAGTCACTAAAGATAGAGATATTATGAAACTAAAACTGACTAAAATTAGATATCCCATCGGGACCAGGTCCCGAACAAAGGCAGGTAACTCAGATGAAGGCATCAAGTTATGGCAAATGGTTAAGAATTCATGATCTATAAGTGAAGAAAAAGAAATATGCCCACTTATAGAAGTACCCAATCCTCAGGCAGGTCAAGACAATCAGGACCCAACTATTTTAGTGTATAGACCTTGAACTCCGGAAGACATCCGGAAAGCCACTGAGGGAATTCCCCATTCAAAGGTTAATTTTAGAAAATTCTCAGAAGATTTACAAGGAATAAGGCTGAGTTATAACTTAAACAGAGAAGAGATAGAAAAAGTAGTTAGACAGATTGTAGGGCCGGATTGGTACATGATTAGTGGGAACTGGAATCCCCGTGATGCTGCACAAAGACCCCTCCCACATAGCAGCGCAGAATTAGACACCAGAGTAAAAGGTCTTACAGACCGCATCTCTGAAAAATGGAAACCTAGGGCAGACTGGACTTGCATTAATCAATGCATCCAACAAGAAGGTGAAACAATTGACCAGTACTATGCCAGATTATTAGAGTGTTTTAATAACCACTGTGGAATGCAGGTACCTGAAGATCAAACACAAGATTCCCCATATGAACAGCAGTTAAAGAATGCATTTTTAAAGGGCAGTATTTCACCTATAAGCAGTTTTATTACAAAACATATGGTAGACCATCATACAAGCAGGTTACAATCATTACTTGAATATGCTAGGCATGCCAAAAGGCATTTTAATAGCAAAAAGAAAAATAAAGCTCAAGTATTCTCTGTAGAAGATGGAGCAGAAGTTTACGTAGTACAGTCCGGGAAAAAGGGCAAGAAAAACACACAGGGAAACAAACAATCTGATCAATGAAAGAAAAGGGGAGAATGTTTTAAATGCGGTAAAAAGGGATATTTGGCAAGGGATTGTAAGAAAAACAAGAAGGCAACAATGGAAGACAAGGAGGGTGAGGACTGACTATATGGTAGTCAGGAATCACTAGAAGGGGCTAGCAAAGAAAGGACAAATGAGAATGTGATACAGGGAGTAGAGAAAGTGCAGGAAGTTAGTGACAATGAAGAAAATGAAATATTGGACCTAGCTTTATTGAGCTTGGAGCTCTATTTAGCAGACACGAAACCAGAAGTTACACTCTTGGTAGAAGGGAGAGAAGTCAAATTCTTGTGTGACTCAGGGGCATCAAGAACCCTGATACATCCCTCCAAACTGCCAGAAAACACAGAGTCGCCTGATTACATACTGGTCAAAGCAGCTAATGGACAGCTGTATCGGGAACCTCTCTCCCGTAACATTGCAATAACTGATCCAGTTTCAGGATTGACTCAGAAAAGCAAAATTGTTGTTTCTGCAAAATGCCCAGTGAATCTCTTGGGCAGAGACCTCATGCAGCTATTTGGTATAGCAGTAGTCCCAACCATGCAGGGTATGGAAGCACAGCGACAAATTGATAACTTTACAGTGCAATCGGAGGGTGAAATGTTTTATTGGTACAGCCAGGACTTGGTTACAACTGGTCCAGGGACTGTGAACAAAGAGTTAATGAATGTAGCCATCAGCAAATTCCCCTCCCTTGACATTGATAAGCAACACCTGTTGCACTGTACCCTGTATTACTGTAACACACCAGGACCTGATAAAGAATATGAGCAAGAATTATTTAAAAATCATGCGAACAGATTGATATTGCGTAACCTGTACTGGGACATAGAAAGGAACAGTGTAGCCAGCTGTTCATTGCCCCAGGAGTTCTTTGTACTTTATAAATCTAATTGATTATCACATGTTAGCTTAACAAAAAACAGAAATATAAAATGGGCAGACCTAGGAGAAAAAGTCACAAGATGGGAGAAACAGACAGAACTAGAACTGTCAGAACAGGGAATACAAATACAGAAGTTGAATTGGATAACTCAGACCAACCCAGCTGTGCACTTGCAGTCTAGTGAGGACAGTTGATTGACACTCCTGTTAGAGGAGGAAGAAAATGCCTTACGAAATATACCAGAGACCCACTGGTCAACAGGAAAATCAGATGTAGGACTCATTCGTACAGCGGGACCTGTTACTATCATGCCAAAGTCAGCATTCAGACCACAAAAAAGACAGTATCCCTTAAGAAAAGATGCAGAGGCAGGGATAAAGCCTATTATAGCAGCCTTACTTAAAGGAGGGATACTAGTAGAATCTCCCGATTCACCATGTAACACATCCTTATTTCCAGTTAAAAAGGCCAATGGAGAATGGCGTATGGTCCAAGATTTACAAGCTGTAAATGATGCAGTAATACCAAGAGCACCTACGGTGCCAGACCCACACACCCTGTTGAATGATCTGAAACCTCAACAGAAGTATTTTTCTGTGGTAGACATCAGCAACGTGTTCTTTTCAATACCAATACACCCTGACAGCCAGTATTGGTTTACATTCACATTTCAGGGGAAAAGGTATATATATACACGACTACCACAGGGATATTGTGAAAGTCCAACAATATTCTCACAAGAAATGGCAAGCAACTTGGTGGGATTCACCCCACCAAGAGGCAGTCAGATTTTACTTTATGTTGATGACATCTTGCTGGCAGCCCCCACCCAGCAGGAATGTAGAGAAGATACCAGAGCACTTCTACGATTTTTAGCCACTGAAGGACATAAGGTAAATAAAAGTAAACTGCAGCTTTGAAAAAAACAAGTCAAATACCTGGGATATGTAATATCCAAGGAAGGTAGAACATTAGATGAGGACAGAAAAATAGCAATTTTGCAAGCACCAAAACCCACTACCAAGAAGGAAATGATGTCCTTCCTGGGTACAACCAATTTTTGCCGGAGCTGGATTCCAAACTATGCCTTGGAATCCGCACCTCTGACTGACCTTATATATAAAAAGCCTAAGGCAGCACAGGATTTGTTACAATGGACACCAGAGGCAGAATCTGCTTTCTGCAAACTAAAGCAGTTAATAGCGTCCTCATTAATTCTGGGATTGCCAAACGACCATAAACGTTTTTTCCAAACTGTAGATTGTAAGCAGGGTTACATGACATCAGTACTAACACAACAGCATGGGGATAAGCAACACCCCATTGCTTACTATTCATCACAACTAGACCCAGTGACACGATCCTTACCCCATTGTGTACAAGCAGTAGTTGCAGCTGCAATGGCAGTACAGGCGTCAGCCTCAGTAATTTTGTTCCACCCTCTCACTTTGAGAGTACCTCATGCAGTCGCGATTATTTTACTACAAGAAAAGGTAGCATATCTTTCCCCTGCTAGGCATCTTTCCTGTATGACTATATTGTTGAGCCAACCTCGTATGACAATTGAATGCTGCATGACTTTAAACCCTTCTACTCTGCTCCCGACCCCTGCAGACGGCACACCACACTGCTGCCTGCAGGTAATTGAGCAAAAGACACTACCTAGAAAAGATCTCACGGATGTCCCCTTGGATGATGCCGAGGTGACATACTACGTGGATGGCTCGTGCAGAAGGGGTCCTGCAGAACAGAACCTAGTAGGCTATGCAGTAGTTTCTGATACTGGGATTATAGAAGCAAAACCTTTACCATAGAACTTATCTGCACAGGCAGCAGAATTGATTGCCCTGACACGGGCATGTACCTTAGCAAAGGGTAAATGTGTAAACATTTTTACTGATGGCCAGTATGCTTTTTCTACTGTACATGTTTTTGCGCAACAGTGGAAAAACTGGGGAATGATAACATCTACTGGCAAACCTATAAATCATGCACAGTTTATTTTAGACCTTTTAGAATCTATTCAGTTACCTCAGAAAGTAGCCATTTGTAAATGCACAGCTCACACCAAGCAACAAGATAGGAGTTCAAAAGGTAATGCGAAAGCTGATACAGCTGCAAAAGAAGCAGCCACAGAAGTATTTCTTTTAAATGAGGAATTACAACCCTCTGAGATTTTAGATTTAGATATGTTAAAAACAATGCAGACACTCATTACGCAAGCTGAAAAACAACGATGGATAAAACGAGGAGCAATCCCCGAAAAGGGGTTGTATATCTCTAGAGAAGGAAAACCGATACTACCCTCTAATTTGTTTTGATATGCAGCTTTGTTGAGCCATGGGCAGTGCCATGTCTCAACAGGGGGGATGGTAAAGCTGGTGAACTAGGTGTTCACAATGTATGGATTTACAAACTACTCTAAAAAATTTTGTTTGATGTGTCGAATTTGTAACAAACATCATGCACAGGGGGTGATAAAGCCCAAGCAAGGGAATTTCCCTACACTACCATATCCGTTTCACACTATCTGTATGGATTTCATAGAATTGAACAAATGTGAAAATAAAAAGTATTGTCTTGTCATTGTAGATATGTTTTCCAGATGGATGGAAGCCTTTCCAACCAAAAATCCAGATGCAGCTATGGTGGCAAAGGTACTTGTCAAGGAAATCATTCCTAGGTTTGGTATTCCGGAAAGGATCTACAGTGACAATGGTACATACTTTGTAAATCAAACCATACAGCAGTTGAGTAAGCATTTTGGTATTTCTTTAAAAAATCATTGTGCATACCATCCACAATCTGCAGGGCTAGTTGAAAGGCATAATGTTATACTAAAAAACAAATTGAGAAAATTAATAGCTGAGACAGGAAAAAACTGGTTATACTGTTTGCCCCTGGCACTGTTGAGCATGAGAACTGTCCCTACAGCAAAAGGATGGACTCCTTTTGAAAAATTATTTGGAAGGGCTTATTATACACCCCAGTGGAAACTTCTCATGTCATCAGACCAGGAAGCTGATTTCACACTAGCTGAATATATGAAAAATTTGTTGAGTTTTAAACATCTGTTGCAGTCAAATTCTGTTTCAGATAGAAAACAAACCGAGACATCAGAAGTGGCAGTGACGCCCGGAGATTGGGTGTAGATCAAAAACATCAAGAGGAAGAATTGGTCATCATCAAGGTGGAAAGGTCCCTACCAGGTGCTTCTTTCAACACCCACTGCAGTCAAGATAGCAGAACGAGCTTCGTGGATACACCTGATGCGCTTCAAGCTGGTTAAGAACTTTGAGTTGGACAAAACTCTTACCTCTCCATCGTGGCCCTCAGCACAAAGTCTGGCTACAAAGGGGGTCAGATCAATAGGACTGATCTGTCTCAACCCCAGTGAAGAAACCATCAGTGCTGAAGGTCCTATTAGGGCAGAGAGTAAGAGCACGTGTCCAAGATGACGGAATTCAGTAAGATCCAAATACACCTACTTAGAAGAGTCGAAGAAAACAGAAATGCAGAACAACTGTTTTCTCAAAAGTATTACATAATCATCCTGTTGACTGTACTAGTGACAATAATCTTTTTGTTGTGGCCATTCCTTTTCCCATCCACACAAATTGAACTAAACAAGCGTGCAGAGTGGCACCCGAACTTTAACACTTACCAGGCAATCAATTATGTGTATGCTGAGACCTTCAGTGTTTCTAATTGCTGGATTTGCACAGCTTTGCAAACAGCATATGGGGGGTTGCTGTTAACTTCAGTTCCCCTAGGAGCCAACAAGACCTGGGAAAACTTAATTTATGATACATCAGATGTCACATCACAAGATAAAGTAGCATTGCACTTGTCTGTTCAACAGAAGGGAACTGTGTGTTTTTACAAGAATGATACAGTTCAGGTGGGTTGGAGCAATTGCAATGTGACTGTTCCCTATAGATGCTACACTAAACCTGATAACATCGGATCCTATTGCAACACAAGCTATGATTCATTTGTTGAACTGATGCATAGGACAATTGGTGAAGTATAACATAATGCTGACCTCTATAGACAACTGTCTATAATTGACAAAAAATGTTTCATGCAGAGCCAGGGCATAGTAAAGTTACTACCAAAAGTAGAAGATTGTTACTTTGTATGTGGTAGGAAAGCATATAAATGGTTACCTGAGAATTGGTCCGGCAGTTGTTTTTTGGGGTACCTAGTTCCAGACATACGACACACAGCAGTTTTACCTCAAGGGAAAATTCAGAATGTTTGAGAAATCAAGAAGCCTGTCAATCCAGTGGGGCAAATCAATGCACGCTGGAAAAAACATCATGCTGTGGGCTTAGGAAAAAATGGACTGTCACATATGGACTTGAGTGATACTGTTATCTCGTGGGCAGGTGTACTGCCAGCATATGGAGCAACAAAATCAATCTGGGAACTGAGAAAATTGTCTAAGCTTCTCGAAATAATGAGCAATGCAACCTTTTCTGCCCTAGAATTGGTGACTGATGAACTGACTACCATGAGAACAGTGGTGCTTCAAAATCGCATGGCTCTTGACTTCACCCTAGCGGCGAGAGGAGGTATGTGCACTTTAATCCAGGAGGAGTGCTGTTTGTATATTCCTGACCACAAACACGAGATAGACAACTATCTTGAGGTAATTCAGCAGGTGTCAGCCATGACCAAACCAGGACCAAATCCATTGACGGACTTTTTCCAGAAATTGTTTGGGGGTGGGACAGTATCCTGATGAACATTCTGATTGCCATCTGTGTAGGAATAATGCTACTGGTGGTATGTGTGTGCTGCTGCAACCCCTGCATAAAAAGACTGATTAAAGACTTTATAGACATTTCAGTTTCAGAAACCTTATACCAAGGTGCTGAACTTGTTATTGCTGAAAATCTGAAAATGCTTTCATAAGTTTAAACTGAATGACTCTCTTAACTGCAAATCCTGAGTAGGAAGAGGTTAGGGGAAAAAAAGCTGTTTATGCTTATCTTGAAAGTAGAATAAAAGTATTAAAAGGGGGGAAATGTTAGAAAAATATATAATAGTAATATGTATGCTTAGTGCATTCGAGATTTAAAAGGGTTAACACAGGTATTCTGTTCACACTGCATGAATCTGCACAGCTATTAGAAACTTAACAAGAAGCATTTCATTTCTGCTAATGTCATGAAAATAACAAGAGACATTTCATTTCTGCTAATGTCATGAAACTTAACAAAGAGATATTCATTTCTGCTTATGCTATGAGAAAGTATGCAGCTGCTAGAAGCTTTGATAAAGAAAACAATAGATGCTTGAAAGTATAAACCATAGTCAGCATTACTTGTACCAAAGCTAGAAATGTACCTTGAATCTAAACAAAATGTAACACATGTATTAGAACAGTACAATTGAAGAATTAAAATGTTAAAATGGGCTAAAATAAGCCCAAGGCCAGGTTGTTTTTCTCAAAATGTTTTGCAAGCTAGCAAATAATCTAACCTAGTCAGCAATAAGTCTAGTAACATTTTCTGTAGAACATACAGAAAGCTGTGTCTAACTACTTCAGCAATAGAATAGTAACATTTTCTGTGTGACAAGAAGAGAACTGTATAAGAATAACATACTAATCACCAGTAATTCAGACAAACCTTGTGCCTACATGCTTTGTCTCCTTACTGAAAGTAATAAAGGGTGCCTTGCTTGAACCTAACGTGAATTTGTCTTTGAAGTTTTTTTCCTTTGATAGCACAGAATATTTAGAAATGTGTAAACTAGTGTCTACTATAGACAGCTACTCAAAACATGATTGTCTGATAGCAATGCACCTCTAAAATAAAATTTTTATGACTATTAGTGGTAAATTGAAAACATGCCACCTTCTAAAGTATATAGGGGCAACACTTTGAGGGATGAGCACATTCTTTAAATGATGTATGGGGGTGAGGGCAATAGCATGAATATCTATAATTACACCCCTGGCTCTAGGGCGTTAGTTACTTTCCTCAGGCTCACCAGATGGACTGTCAGTAATAAACTGCTGTTTTACCCAGTCTTAGGACCTTCATCTATATCATAGTTTTAACAGAGCCTGTTGATAAGATAAGTGTCTCTCCCAAATAACTGTTTATCTGCAGAATAAGCTCCCACTCCATATCAAACAAATTAACTCCCTAACACTCTTTAAAGTCAATCTTGGTGAGTGTATGAGGTTTGTAAATTTTCTCCTGGGATTCGTTCCAGGCCCTAAAAGACTGAGGGAGCAAGTAGTGGCAAATATATTGGCTTAGCTCCAAATGGTCTACTGGGCTGATTGCCTTCTACAAAGCTATGACCCCCCCCCCTTTAATTTCTCCAAGTGTTTTGGGTTTCTAATAACATTACAGGAATAGATTCCATTCTTAAGTCAGGGTACCATTAGAGTTCATGTAATCAATAATGTTTTAGCCTTTGATGTTAGCAATGAGTTCTCTTCTTAACATCTGCAAGGTACCCAGAATAGTCATCTTCTGTAATTCATATGGGGTTGCATGTATTGGGAGCATATTTAAACATGATTGAAATTCTTTTCAATTCGACCTATTGCTCCAACTATTATTGGAACTGTCTGGGTATCTTTCTTCCACTTTGCTCTCATTTCTTCTTGCAAATCCTAGTATTTTGACTTTATGTCTCTTTGTACTTAACACTGTAATCACTTGGATGTGGCAATTTCAATGATCAATGCCACTTTTGTCTTTTTTTTCATGGACTACTATATCTGGTTTTCTCACATCTGTTTTTTGACCGTATATACATGTGTGGAGGGGTGATCGGTTTACATGAGTATAGGACATGTGTGGATTCTATTTTCAGCCCTCACAACATCACAGGGAGCACATAAAGAATATGGAGAAATGTCTGCTGCATTATAGTTGTATACTTCAGCAGACATTTCTCCATATTCTTTATGTGCTCCCTGTGAAGTTGTGCATTTCTAGACTATGTGCATTTGCAATTTTCTTAAATGGTTTGCTTTTAAACTATTGCCTAAAGCAATACAGCTATTGCCTAAAGGCAGCCATGCTAAAGTTCTTTTTCATAGCTCAGTGTAGTGACTAGAACCTTTTCTACTGTGACATCACCATATTCTGTGAATGGTTCCTGGCTAGTCTTAGGATCAACTAAACTCTAATGTCACTACTTCTGGAGCCATTTTAGCTAATCATTCTATTACAAAAGTACTTTTCTTGCACCATCAATATATTTACAGATATCTACCAAATCATTTAATGCACAAGGAATCAATGTGAATCTTTTGACTTACTGTTTTAAGTCAGTCATTTGTTGCAAAAATGCAACACTGATGGCATCTTGAAAGGTAGAATTCTACCAAAATTATTCACTCCAACAAAAGTGGCAATGGACTGTGCCTGCCATTGGAAGGTTGTGTTCTACACAGCCATGCCAGTAAACTATGATTGTCCAACAGTCACCATAAACATAGCCATAGTGCAGTACCACAACACTGCAATGCTAGATGAGTTGTTTTTAAGGCATCATATACTTTGTGGAGCATACAGTGATTCACTACAGAAAAATACATAATATACAGAAAAATACATAAAGTCAGGCATCCTTGAGTTCATATTTTTGATATCCTGAAGTTTGATATTTTGCCTATTGGATCATCTGACTGTGCCCTTGCACAGGATGTGCGGAATGTCACAGAAAATCAAGGACAATGACTGACATAATACGAGTTGGAATAAGCAACGTTGTTGCCAAGCAACAGCGTATTAGAACAGATAATTTATAAACATTTCTAAGTCTCATGCACTGTATTTGATAGACAAACAATGAAAACCGCCTTGAACAAAATTGTTATGTGGGTCTATTGCTCTTTGAGGACAATACAGATGCAGGAAGCTTAGTTTACATCATTTGAAATAAAAATATAAGATTGCTCATAATGATGCAATCTTGACACCATCTTCTTCTTTTATGCTTGCACTGTGAAAAGCTGAGGGTGCATAAATCTTTTAATTTCAACACTGGACAAATCCATTAATTTTCTTCAATAACTGAAAGCGAGGCATATAGAAGTGTTTGTATATACTTGGACCACTAAATGCTGTTTTCATATTCTAAGGGCTCTTTTTTTCAATGCCAAGAGTTAATTAACACAGTATTCAATGCTGTTTTCAAATGCAGACATCTGTCTTAAAATCTGTCATAGAAATATTTGACAAATTACACATCAAAACACCTTTAATTAGCAATCTTTTGGGATGGGTTTGGATGAATGAAGCAGGCTTGAAATCCTGCTAATTGAACACATTTAAAATGTTTGCCAGGCATTTTATGAGAAGCTTCAAAGCAGTCGTTATTATGGGAATTCAGTAGAAAGAACAGTTTGATGTATCCTGAGCACAGAGAATTCATCTATAAAACAACTCTAATTGAAAAAAAAAAAAAATAAGTCTCAAGCAAGTCATTCCTACCTATAGTAACATGCATCTCTTAACTGTGGCTCACCGAGGACTCAATATGATTATCAAGCAGAGATTATAAAGTATGATTCATTGTGCTATTTGTGATAAAAGCATTGTTCGGGGCACTATATCAAATATGAAAGAGCTTAATTAAATAATTGTGTACTACACACAAAGCTTCTAAAAATCACCTTATCCTTTTCATCTAGGAGCAATAGTTTTGTCTTGCACTCATTCACCCCACCTGGGTAGTTAATTTTCTGCTATTTGACTCTGTCCTTTAGTTTGCACTGACGTGACTGCATATGTGCTTTTTATTTATTTTCTATTTTTTTTTCTTGATGGATACTCTCGTAGCTAAGAAGCAATATATTTAAGTTGGTTTCCAGTATGACTGCTCACGTCACATATACCTGAGAAACGAGTTCACTTAGTATAACTGCATGGGAAATCAACCTCTTTGAAGAAATTAAATGTAAGCACTTTTTTTTTTGCAGGGGAGCAAGGTTTCCTATGTTTTCCCAGGTGGGAGGCAATCCCTACACACCTTGAATATGTATATACCATTGCCTCAGTTGTACAAACATGAGAAGAAAGAAATCTCTCAAAAGGAAGGAAACACTGTCACACATTGTTAGAAACCAAACCAGTGGTGATTTCCTATAGAAAACTGCAACTAAGGAGTCCAGCTTCACCAGAATGTGTATTGTGGATGTGTTTTCATGCAGTGGGAGGAGCAATACAGCAGCCCTTTACATCTCTTTTTATCAAAGTAGCAAAGCTGGCACCCAGCTGTTCTGTGACACAAAACACTGAGTCCAGAGAATAATATACAAAATTGCAGAGCAGATAGCTTTGTGTAAGAGCTAGTAAATATAAGGTGAATTCCACTAAAGAAGCCACTCATACACCATTGAGTTCCACAGTATGACTCTGCATGACTTTCTTACTTGTACCTGTCCGTGCTATGCTCATGCCTTGTCTCTCTGTGTTCTGTGTTTGTGGATGTGGGAGGACTGCTCAGTGAATCCTAGGTAATCCTGCCACATTATTTTAAATACTCCATGTTGCATCAAGTCATAATGCTGCTCGCTCAGATCCAAAAAACAAAATCTCCTTCAGGTCCACAAACCTGCACGACCTCCTGGCCATCTACTGCTGTCCCACTCCTTAGCTAAACAGTGAAACTCTTTCCCCACACACTTACACAACCTACCTAACCATATAAATTTCAAATCTCAGCTACTCACTCACCTTTCTTCCAAATGGGAATGCCCTTGCCACGCGCCAACTTAACCCCCCCCCCCTCATTGCACCTTGCACTGACTCATCCAACTACCTCTACTATAACTTATCCCACCCACAACAATCCCTCTCCTACCAAAAACTAATTTTCTCTCTAATATCTATTGTACTATACTCTCCAATCTCAAATATACTATTACCCTCTCCATGCGTAATATTTTCCTAACCTACTAATGGCTAGTTGCTATATATTTTGAAATATTAAACCTACAACTGAGTTTATAACAAAAATATTCACTTTATGTAAATGTTGAAATGTCTGTATTGAATTATGTCTTTGCATTTTTGTAACATTGTGGCAAGCCAATTGCAAATATCATGGAGCTTATCTGTAAATGTTTAATTAGCTGTATGAACTATGTCTTTTTGTAACATGTGAAATGTAACTTGCAATTATTGTGGAGCTTTTCTCCCCTGGCCTCCACTGAAAATGGGCTCTTCTTGGCCCAGTGGACTTCTCCAGTCATCAAACTTAAATAAATAAATAAAAATAAATAAGATGTCATTTTTAGTATGTGATTTTGGAGAACAGATACAAAGCGTGGTCTCTAGGAAGAAAAACTATGTAAACTACAAAGCCTTTTTTTAA
This sequence comes from Protopterus annectens, assembly GCF_019279795.1. Taxonomy (NCBI): domain Eukaryota; kingdom Metazoa; phylum Chordata; order Ceratodontiformes; family Protopteridae; genus Protopterus; species Protopterus annectens. The sequence continues at coordinate 194,893,983 of NC_056747.1, forward strand.
GTGAGACTGGTTGAACTGGTCAGCCAGTACTAGATAGTAGCCAGGCTGAGAAATATCTTAAAAAGACCAGCCTGAAAGAGCAGACAGGGTCATAGTGTCCATTACAGACAAGCTTCTCATTTTTTGCTAGTCCTAAACAAGTAGGCATGTCCTGGACAATCCTTAACATAGGGCCTTTTGAGCCATGAAAGATACAACCCTAATTGACCTCCTATTCTTTTGCTGAACTAATGGCACCTCAAATACTCAGTTAAGGAATTAACCTTCATCAGCAGATAAATAAGACATGTTGGTGTGATAGATTCATATCTCAATATAAACCACACTTCTGGAACAAACATCCACTACATGTCAAGCAGAGCACCCTTGCCACCTTCAAGGTCAGCTTTAATAATTGGATGAGCAACCTCAAATTCTTGCCCTCACTGAAGCTAGTGGTAACTTTTGAATAGAGCTTTTGGCTAGGTTTGTAATGGTCTGCAGACTTATTGACTAGTACTTCATAGGTTCATAGGTTCATAGGTTCATACTAGGCTATCTGCCCGAGGGCATTTACAAGCCTAGCCCATAGTTTTGTGGCTTACGCCACCCCTTTAGTATGGGGAACTATACCCATTATTTTGCTGTGCCTCTGTTGAGCAGTGACACTGAGGTAATCCCTGGGGTATATCTGCGATCTCCCATCCATTGGTCAAGATTTCTCTTGAACAAGGCCAGCGAGGTGCTCTGCCTCACATATACCGGGATTTTATTCCACAGCATAGGAGTCTTTGGGTGATGAATCTATCCCTCCAGCGGCCCTATTAATAGCCGTGTCGAGGTTTAAGTCTCCGCCCTTGTGGCTCTGACGGATCTAGATTTTTGAGGTGAAGCATATTCATCAAATCTGGGTTTGACATGGCCTTGTATGTTAGGCAAAGGTCACCTCTGAGACTGAATAGAGCTGGAGTTCTTTCAGTCGGGCAGCATAGGACAGATGTTTGAGACCCTTTATCCTTTTGGTGAGGAACTTTGTGGCCTCTCCAGCTGCTGCAAGTGTCGGGTCAGATACATTCGAATGGGGCATTGTACTCAATCATTGGTCTGATGAGTGATGAGTATAGAGACTATGACCTCCCTGATCTAGATGAGAATCCTTCATGATAAGGTGGGCAATGTAGAAGGTCTTCCTAACTACTTTAGCTACATGGGTGTCGAATGACAGACTACTATCAACCTGGGTCCCCAGGTCCCTGATAACTTCTTCTATGCTCAGTGGATTGCCACCTATTTGGTAGCTAGGGGTAACCTTGTTTTTCCCGAAGGGTATGACTATGCATTTTTTGGCATTTAACTTTAGGCCATGGCTCTGGCACCAGTTATCCGTTTCTGTGAGACCCTTCTGAAGGATATCTGTGTCAGATGTGTTTTCCACTATGGCGCCCAGTTTGCAGTCATCTGCAAACTTTGTCAGCCATAACCCTCCTGTGTTACCTCTAACCCTATGACACAAGTTGTACAGAAACAAAATATGCTGACAGAAAATAGTCACTGGCTACTAATTTTTAGCAATTTGAAAATAGTTGTTCTTTCATCTACAGTATAACAATAAATCCCAACCAGATACTAACAACTGCCATCTCCCACCTCAGCCTATTACAAACAGACACAAATACATGTGCACACATATCCAAATATACACATGTACCAAAACACACATGCAGTTCCTTTCCTTTTAAGATACATTGATGTATCTGTAAGTTTTTCAGAGTTGAAATCACTTGTCAAATCCTTCTGATGCTTTCAATTGTAACCTTATTGCAAGGACACTTCATTTTTATGCATGAAGTCTTCTAGATCTTTTTCAGTGTCATCAGTACCTGCAGAATTACATGGCAGACCACTCTACCCCAAGTTTCTTCAGGTATATGAAATAGGTTCATAGATAAGTACTAGGAATTCAGTCTGCAGACCATGACATGCCTAACCAAAAGTCCTCTTCAAAAGTTTTCTCTGGCCTCATGAAGAACAAGACAATATATACTGGGGAGAATTTTAGGCTACCCATCTAATTATCTAGGCTTTCCTTAAAGGTGAGAAGGGTGCCACATTGCTTGACCTGTAGTTAGTTTGTTCCAGAATTGAGAGATAGGCTGGAATATGAATCTATCACACCAACATATCTTATTTATCTCCTGATGAAGGTTTAGTTAATCTAATCAGGTATTTGAGGGACTATTTGTTCTGTGAAGGAATAGGAGGTCATAGAGGGTTGAATCATTCGTGGTTCAAAAGGCTAGACACAGATCTCATCAGAGGAGTCCATAAGAGACTGACTGAAGAAAGACAACTACCATACTATCCTGATAACTAAGATTTTTGAGGTCCTTGATCTTTTCAGTTATGAATCTCTGGAATCTGTCAAGTTGAGTGATATGTTTAGATAAATATGTGCCAAAAGGTACATTATATACATTAATGAGTCTGATGAGCTATGAGTAAAGTGGGATTAAAACATCTTTGATCTAGTGGAGATGACTTTGAAAATTAGACAAGCCAGATAGAAGGCTTTCTGAACTACTGCAGGGACATGAGGGTGCCTAGATCCCTTACAACAGTGTCTGATTGGAAGAATGTATCACCTATATGGTATGTGAAATGTTTTGTTTGCTAAAATTAAGTAAGCTATATTTTTCACATTTAATTTAAAACCATTGTCCTTGCTCCAGTTGTTAACATGGTCTAATCCATGTTGGAGCCATTGTGGATTGGTGGAATGGCTAATAACAATACCCAATTTACAATCATTATCAAATGTAGATAACCATAGGATAGGAGAATTGGTCTAAAAGATTGAGAAATAGATGGCATATAGGAGAGAACCCAATACTGTGTCTTCTGGTACACCATTGGTAACTTTCTTTTTTTGCTTTCATAAGTGGTGGTGCTGCGGTAGCGTTGTTGCCTCACAGTAAGACGTTGTCCTGTTCGATTCTCAGCTAAAGAATCTTCTCTGTGGAGACATGCATGAATGGGTGTACCTTCGTTGAAGGTTGTGCATTAGAGCTGGCAACTCGGTATGTAAAAATCTACTGCCGATCATTAGTGGACCGGAGTTCCGCTGTGGCAACCCCTAACAGGGAAAAGCCGAAAGATACAACAAGTGGCACCTGCAACTCTAACCACATGACTTCTGTCAGACAGTTATCCACTGCACAACATAATTTCCAAAACCACATGATTCAAACTAAAAAATAATAAAAGAAGAAGCCACGAAGTTCAGGAATCCCTGTACTGTTTAGTACAAACTCAGATTAAGCGCTTTCGTCCATTGACTAGACTTCATCAGAATAACATATCTACAAGCTTAAAATCAATTTATACATTCAAGTAAAACCACATGACCAAGATGGTTTAATTAACTAATTAGATAAAACCCATTATGTTAAAGAAGCAAAACCTCAATTCAGATATGTAAACAAAATTCTGCATGAATGAAAAATTAAACACAATCATGCTTTAAAAATAATACATATTAAAAAAAGAAGAAAAGAAAAGGTAACAAAGTGCAAAGGCTGCCTTTAATCTAAGCACATTGCTGATGGAAATGGTTTCATTTAAACTGGGAAAGGCAGTGGCATTGCAACACAATTGCCATAAAAGTTCTTTGTATTGCAAAAAATTGTCCAATGAGCCCACTCTTAGAACTAAGTTTACATGTTCAATAATGAAAACTTTAAAAGAATGTGAGGGAAATGCTTTACCAGTACAGCGATTTTTTTCCTAGGGGAAAAAAATCTCTTCGCCAAGCAGAAACAAGACAGGATTACAAACCTATCAAAGTGGGGGGCTTGGCCCCCCACACCATCCCCTAACTAACTAAATATGCCAACTCCAAAACTGCACGACAGTGGGGAAAAGGGCAAATCCACAATGATGGTCAAGTGATTTTTTTCCCCTAGGAAAAATGTTGCTGTAGTGGCCATTCATGGAAATGACACTTCACTGTTTATTGGTCAGCAAACAGGCGTTGTGCTTCCAAATTGGTAATATAGATGCGCTTTAATGTGTTTAAATAATGTGTTCCACTCATCTTGTTTACAAATGTCATATATATGTTGATAAATTCTGGACCTCAGTGTCCATATCGTTTTGCCAGTTTTAAAGTAATCACAGAATTGTGCAGTATAATCACAGAATTGACATCTAACAACATAAATGACTGCCTTGCTATCACAATAATATCATTGTTTAAGCTTGATTTCCCCATAGTTCATTATTAGAAAACTAGTCCCTTCAAGAATAAGACTGCATTGTGAACAGTTACCACATCTCACCATTTTGCCAATACATGGCATAGAGTTAGATTGTTCGGGTTAAGATTTAAGACAAACATCCTTTTTATATACTATCTGTGGCTGCTCACCTGTAATTTTAATATATTCCTTGTCCACTCCAAAAATATTTCAATTCTAATAAATAATTGAATGAATGTCATAAAAATGGGCATTGAAGGATAGAGTCAATGCTCTCAAACATTGGGTTTGTCAGTTACCCATATCCTTCATACCCAACCCCTGCTCACTATTTCCAGTACCAGGTAAAGGGATGAAGTACCCCATTTGTCTTTATCTCATCAAAAATATCTCTTAAAAAAGTTTCAAGATACCCCTTATTTATCAACATTCTCTGCAGTTTGCACACTTGATCCAAAGGGTACCTTCATTAGATACCATATGAGCTAACCTAACACATTGTCCCTTAACTAGGGACTTTTTTGATGGATCAGGTGCCAACTATCAAAATGTAAAAGGGAGTTGGAGTAGATGAGCTCTCAGTATAAGTTAGAATCAAATTATTTTCAGTTCTCTATTCTTAATAACTTTAAGATCCCCAATTCTGTCTCACACTGATATGCAGTTTCATATGGTGATGATACAACCCACCCAATGATGTCATACCCTGACATTCACTTCTATGTGGTGAGGATCATACCCCCATTGTCACAACCTGACATGTACTTTCATGTGCTGATGATAATAACCCACATTGTGTGGCACCCTGACATGTACTTTCATGTGCTAATGATAAAATCCTCATGCTATGCCCCAACCTGACATGTGCTTTCATTTTATGATGAAAATAACCCCCACATTGTGTCACTCATCACACCTCAGCATATCTTAATGATAATACCCCAGTATCTCTCACCCTGACATGCTCTAGTCATACAACTCTTTATGCATCACTCATCACACTTAATCAAATGGTGATGATAACACCCCCCATTATGTCACATCCTGATATGGACTTTAATGTGGTAGCGATAATACCCCCTGTAATGTGTCACTCAAACCCGTTATGTCTCACTCTTACATCACTTTCATGTGGTGATGATAATACCCTCAATTGTAGGTTCACTTATCACACCTCATCATATGTTGATAATAATACCCCAACTGTGTCTCATCACATCATGCACTTTCTTGTGGTGACAAAAATATGCCCATCATGTCTCACCCTGACAAGCACTGTCATGTGACAATGATAATATTCCCGCATTATGTGTAACTCTTCACACCTCTTCACGTGGTGATAATAATAACACTGTGATGTCTCACCCTGACAAGCACTTTCATGTGCTAAAGATAATACTCCGCATTTATGTCTCACTCAGCACACCTCATCATATGGTGCTGATAATACCCCCATTATATCTCACCCTGACATGCACTTTTATGTGCGAACAATACCTCCCAATTATGTGTCCCTCATCACACCTCATAATATGCTGATGATAATGCATACCACTATGTGTCTCTCATCACACATCATCATATAGTGGTAATAGCCCCCCTTTATGTCTCACCCTAACATACATTTATATGAGGACAGGATAATATCCCACAACATGTGTCACTCATCGCACCTCATCATATGGTGATGATAATACCCCATTAAGTGTCACTTATCACACCTCATCAGATGGTGATGATTATACACTTAATATGTCTTACCCTCCTTGTGTTCGTATGGGTTTCCTCCGGGTGCTCCAGTTTCCTCCCACATTTTAAAGGCACACAGCAGATTGGACACTCCATAGGTTTGAGTGTGCACACAACTGTGTGAAGTGGAAAAACTACAGTGGCAGAGCTAGCCACACAGCAGTATAAACTATTCCTCTAGATGACTGTCATTGTTGAAGTGACACCCAGACCCCTTGTACAAACCTGGGAAAAGGGGTGGTGGATTGATGGATGGATAGATGTCTCGCCCTGACACGTACGTTCATGTGGTGATAATACCCCCTTTATGTCTCACTCATCACCACTTATTGTATGGTGAAGATAGCGTCATTCTGTCTCACCCTGGCATGCACTTACATGTGGTGATGATAGTATCCCCATTATGTCTCACCCCAACATGCATTTTCATGTGGTGATTTTAATGCCCCAATTATGTCTCTCACTGATATACACTTTTATGAGATGATTGAAATAATCAAATTATGTGTCAATCATTACACCTCATCCTACATCCATAATAACAATACTCCCATTATGTGTCACTCATTATACATCATCTTATGGTGATTATAATATTCTCCTATTATGCATCACTCATTGCATCCCATCATATGGTGATGATAATATGCCTGCATTATGTCTCACCCTGAATAGCACTTTCATTTAGTGATGATAAACTCCCCCATTATCAGTCACTCATCGTAACTCATCATATGGTGCTAATAGTCAAAGTCAAAGTAAACTTTATTGCCATTTAGAACTACACACATGTAGCCTAAATGAAGTTTCATGCATCAGTTCAAATCTTGAGATTGCAAAGGAAAGTGAAACAACACATACAAGTAGAGGAATAAACGTAACTAACAAATACAATACTACTCCCAATATACACAAGAAAGAGTAGAGACATTTACAACATTTATATATGAAATGAATAACCTCCCCTGAGTTAAATTAACTACCCTATTTAAAGTAATACAAAACACACTACAGATTGTCTAATATTGTACTTGAATGAGTTAAATAATACTATCTATGGAGATAATAAATAAATATCGCACCTACTTGCAAGTGTATATTACACAAATAAATAAAAATTTACTTATGTGTCCAGACCCCTGGGACTAGTGCCCAAGTTCAGAAATCTATTCACTGTAGGGTAGAAACTGTTACTGAATTTTGTAGTCCTGCAGTGGATGCTGTGATATCTCCTGCTTGATGCCAGATGCGTAAACAATCCATGTGCAGGATGCATGTTGTCCTGTATTATTTTGGTGGCCTTTTGGATATTTGTTTTGCAGAATAAAGATGTATCAATGGAAGACTGGAACCTGTTACCTTCTCTGCAACCCTCACCAGTCTTTGTAGCACCTTCCTTTCTGTAACTGTGCAGCTTCCAAACCACACTGTGAAGTTGCAGGTGAGGATGCTCTCTATTGCAACTCAATAGAAAATGAAGAGAATATGAGGAGGAAGATTAGCTTTTTTCAGCCTTCTTAAAAAGCTGACAAATTGGTGTGCTTATTTAACCAGTTGGCTAGTGTTTCCCAACCATGAGAGATCCTGTGATATGTATACACCCAAGAATTTCATACTCTTAACCCTCTTCACACTCTCACCATTGATCCTGAGCACTGGGTGGTTTGTTCTCCTTTTCCTGAAGTCAATGATAATCTATTTAGTCTTGCTTCTATTCAGGTCAAGGTTGTTCCCCTTGCACCAAATGATCAGAGATGCCACCTCCTCTCTGTACATCCTTTCATCCTCTTTTGTGATGAGCCCCACGACTGTGGTGTCATCAGGAAACTTTATGATATGGTTGGACTTGTGCTTAGCATAGCAGCCATGAGACAGGATAGTGAATAGCAGTGGGCTAAGAACACATCCCTGTGGAACCCGGGTGTTAATCGTGATGCACTTTGATGTGTTCTTACCTGAACACACCCTCTGTGGTCTCTCAATCAGGAAGTCCAGGATCCATTTAAAACATGTTTACTGATTCCTAAATGTGCCAGTATTAAATGCAGAGCTGAAGTATATGAACAGTATCCTCACATAGTTGTCTTTGCCATCTAAATGCTCAAGGGAGATATGTAGTGCTAGTGATATGGCATCAGCCATGGATCTGTTACCTCTGCACACAAACTGTAGAAGGTCAAAATCAGGAAGCAGGCATGATGAAAGATGCTTTTTGAACAGCTGCTCAAAACATTTCATAACAATGGATGTCAGAGTGATAGGACTGTAGTCGTTAGGGCTACAGGAAGTGTTTTTTTATGTAGTGGGATGATGTTAATTTCCTTGTAGCATGAGGGAACTTTTGCCATGGCAAGAGAGGTGTTAAATATTTCCTTGAGCACTGTGCATAGTTGATCAGCACAGCCTTTTAACACCTTGCCCAGTATGTTGTCTGGGCCAGCAGCCTTCCTGGGGTTCACTCTACTTAGCTCTCTTCTTGCCTCCGCTATGCTGAGACTGAGTACTGCATCCTTCTCATCAGTGGGTAGCTTTATTGCCAACCTGTTGTTTCTTTCCTCAAATCTACCAAAGAAGATGTTCAAACTGTCCAGGAATTTGATGCTGTCCTCACACTGTGCTGACTATATGTTGTAGTCAGTGATCTCCTGTATGCCTTGCCATAGTCTCCTTGCATCATGCATGTCTTCAGAGTGGCTCTGTACCTTTCTGACATACTCCCTCTTAGCCTCTTTTATACGACTCCTCAGATTACCTCTTGCTACACTTAGGGCTGCTTTGTCCTTAGCCCTATAAGCTGTGTTTCTCTCCTTCATTAGCTCATATACTTTAGGGGTGAGCCATGGATTCTAGTTAGCTCTGATAGTGATAGTCTTGGTATTTGCTATCCCATTAACACAGTTTGAAATATATGCCATCACTACCTCAGTGTATTCATCAATGTTCAGATGCTGATTTACTGTGGCTGCCTCCTTGAACATATCCCAGTTGTTTTTTTCAAAGCAGTCTTGGAGGGCCTCCATAGCCTCCTCAGGCAATACCCTGATTTTTTTCTTTGTGGGTGTCTCTCTAACCAATGCAGGTTTGTAAGCTGGTGATGGCAAGACGGTATAATGGTCAGAGTTTCCCAGTTATATGTCACTCAACACACTTCATCATATGGTGATGAGAATACACCCATTATATCTCACCCTGACATACACTTTCATGTGGTGATGATAACCCCCATTACATCTCATCCTGACATGCAATTTTATGTTGCGATGATAATACTCCCCATTATGTGTCATTCTTCACACCTCATTATATGCTGATAACAATACCCCCATTCTGCGCTTCTCATCACATTTCATCATATAGTGATGACAATACCCCACATTATGTCCCACTATGACCTGCACTTTTATTTCAGAAAGATAATATCCCCATTATATGTCACTAGTTACACCTGATCATATGTTGATGATAATACCCCCATTATGTCTCACCCTGACTTGCACTTTCATGTGGTAACTTTGAGATCCCCAATTGTGTCTTATCTTGACTTGCACATTTATATAGTGATGATACAACCCCCTCCAATTATGACACATCCTGACATGAACTTCTATGTTGCAATGATCATGCCAACTTTGTCACAATCTGATATGTATATTCACGCATTGATGATAATAATCCATATTATGTGGCACCTTGACATGTATTACCATGTGGTGATGATAATATCCCCATATTATGCCTCACCCTGACGTGCACTTTCCTGTGGTAATGAAAATACCCACATTATGTCTCACCCAGATATGCACTGTAATGTAGTGATAATAATATACCCATTATGTCTCACTACTTGTGGTAGTGATAATACCACCCCATAATGTGCCACTCATCACATCCGGTCATATTGTGATAATAACCCCTGATTATGTCTCACTCTGACATTCACTATTATGTGGTGATAATAATATTCCATTACATCTCACCCTGATATGCACTTTTATGTTGTCATGATAATACTCCCCATTATATATTATTCTTCACTCCTCATTATCTGTTGTGTCAGTCAACACACCTCATCATATTGCAATGATAATACCCCCATTATGCCTCACCCTGTCATGCACCTTCATGTTCTGATGATGAAACCCCTATTATGTGTCACTCATCACACTTCATCATATGGTAATGATAATACCCCCATTATGTCTCACCCAGATATGCACTTTCATCTGGTGATGATCATATGTCCCATTATGTCTCACCCTGAGATGCACTTTCATGTGGTGATTTTAATGCCCCCAATTATGTTTCACCTTGACATGCACTTTTATGTTGTGATTGTAATAACCCCATTATGTGTCGCTCATTGCACCTCATCATACATTCATGATAACATGCCCCATTATCTGTCTCTCATTACACCTCATCTTGTGGTGACAATAATACCCTCCCATTATGTGTCACTAATCATACCCTATCACATGGTGATGATAATACCTTCTATTATGTCTCACCCTGATATGCACTTTCATGTGGTGATGATAATACACATCATATCATACCACTTCATATGATAATGGCAATATCCCCATTATGTCTCAGCTTGATATGCACTTTTATGTAGTGATGATAATACTCCATTACATCTCACCCTGGCATGCACTTCTATGTGGTGATTTTAATACCCCCCCATAATGTGTCACTCATCACACCTCATCTCATGGTGATGATAATATCCCCTTGTATATCAGTTATCACACCCCATGATAATATTGATGATAATACCACCAATTATGTGTCAGTCATCGCACCTCATCTTATGGTGATAATAATGCCACCCATCATGTGTCACTCATCACAACTCATCATATGGTGATACTACTGGCCCATTTTGTGTCACTCATCACACCTCTTCATATGGTGATGATAATACCCCATATTATATGTTAGTCGTCACACCTCATCATACAGTGTTGATAATATCGCACATTATGCCTCACCCTGACATGCACTTTCATATGGTGATGACAATACCTCTATTATGTTTCACCATGAAATGCACCTTCATGTTGTGATGATAATACCCCCATTTTGTCTCATACTGACATGCACTTTCATGTAGTGATGATAATAACCCCCATTATGTGTCACTCCTCACACCCCATGATATGGTGATGATAATACCACCTATTATGTCTCACCCTGACATCCAACTTCATGTGGTTATGATTAAATGAACCATTATTTGTCACTTATCACACCTTGTCATATGGTGATAGTATCCACATTATGTCTCACCCTAATATGCACTTTCATATGGTGATGATAGTACTCCCCAGTTATGTCTCACTCATCATACCTCATCATATGGTGATGATAATACACCCATTATATCTCACCCCAATATGCACTTTCATGTGGTGATGTTAATAACCCTATTATAGCTAATCCTAATATACACTTCCATGTGTAAATAATAACCCACATTATGTCTCACCCTGGTATGCACTTTCATGTGCTGATGATAATATGCCCATTATGTGTCACTCACACTACTCATCATATGCTGATGGTAATACCGCACATTGTGTGTCTCTCATCACACATCATCATATGGTGATAATACCCTCATTATGTCTAACCGTGACATGTATTTTCTTGTGGAGATGGTAATACCACCCATTATGTATCACTCACCACACCTCATAATATGGTGATGATACCACATTATTTTTCACACTGACATGCACTTACATGTGGAGATGATAATACCCTATTATATCTCAACTTGACATGTACTTTCAGGTGGTGATGATAATACCTGCATTATGTTCACACATCACTCGTCATATATTTGCTTCATTACTTATATATTTGCTGTATTATTTCTGTCCTTTGTTGTTGTCTTCACTTTGTTTCTTGGGTAGTTCAGAAGCTAATTTTAGATGGGGGTTGTTTAGCCAGCCCATCTTAGCTGTTAGTCATTGCCTGAGGTGTATTTTCTGTGTTGTACTTCCATTACAAGCTGTATTTCTGTGAATTTGTGCAGAACTTATATAGCAGAGAGCAACATTTTCCTGACTGTGAGCAGAGTTGGAATCTTTTCCCATCTGATATTCCAAACTGATAAGTACACTTTTTGCAACTCAGTTTGCACTGTGCTGAATTTATATATTTGTTTATTTATATATTTGCTGTATTCTTTCTGTCCTTTGTTGTTGTATGCACTGTTTTTTTCCCACACTCCCTCCCAAGTTTTCTTGTACTGGTGGCTTTGGATTTGCCCAACCCTGCTGTAAATCTGATCTTGGTCACTGCTCCCAGTCCATTCTAATTTGATCACTCAACATAGTGCAGTGAGACTTTTTGGGTAGGACTACCCCCTTGCTTCTTTGACTTTGATCATTTCTGTTTCCTCCCTCTCCACTTTAAAAAAAAATTGTACACTTTATACATCTACTTTTACTGTAATTGTGTTCGTCACACTTTATTACCTTATTTTTGTTGTGTGCTCTTAAGTGTTCAAGTGATTTTATTCTGCTGCATTTAATACTGCATGTTAGTAGCCTAATTAAATTTATCTGTTATTCTAAGCATTTTAAGCTTTGGTCTAAGCACTTGTGCTTCAGGCAAGTTACTTTACATTTAAGAAGGTTCTTGTGGTCTACACTCTTGTGGACAAACTTTTAACAAAACCTTCTCTCCATAAAGTCCTGCATACCATTCCTAGAATCTCCTTGTGTTCTGACTGTGTATGCTTCTCAAATATTCTGGAAATATAGAGCTGATAAGTACATTTTTGGCACTTTTTAACTGTTCAGAGTTCTGCACTGTCTTAATTTTTGCGTGACTGAATTATTTATATATTTGCTGGCATTGTTTTCTGATACTCTAAGTGCCTCCATTTTGATTTTTTCCTAATTTACTGCTTTCTGCAGTGGGAGTGGTAAGCACTAGGTAGCCTATCTACCACAAGAGGAGTGGTGTCTGGCCCAGAAATTGCAGTTTATTGGCTGTTTGTGCAGTTTTTCCATCCCTTTCAACTTTCTGGTTTAAAAGCCTGTGTTTGCACTTGTTTCCCACCTTTCCTGTAACTCGTCTAGTCAAGATACAGATTTGCTGTATCTAGGACTGTTTGTAAGCTTCTGAGCCCCCCAAGCCTTTCTGTATTGGAGGAAAGCCTTCTAGCTTATCAGTGGATTTGGTAAGCAATAGGTAGCCTATCTACCACAAGAGGAGTAGTTTCTGGCCCAGAAATTGTAGTTTATTGGCTGTTTGGGTAGTTTTTCCATCCGTTTCAACTTTCTGGTTTAAAAGCCGGCATTTGCATGGGTTTGCACTTGTTTAAACACCATGGATCCAGTTTTGGCATCCTGCAGACCGCAAGAGCACCAGAAAGGGGAAAGCGATATTCTATGTGCCTCCATATTGATTTTTTCCTAATTTACTGCTTTCTGAACTTGTTTTTAGTCATTTTTTAATTTAATTGCATTTATTTAAACTGTATTTGCGTTAATATTGCTGCACACTCAAGGGTGTTAGCTTGCACTGCATTTGAAGCATTTTTACTGCGGTTTTTGCTACTTTTCTGTAAAAAAACAAAAAAAAAATCTAAGCTTGTTTCCCACCTTTCCTATAACAAGTCTAGTCCAGATACAGATTTGCTGTATCCAGGACTGTTTGTAAGCTTCTGAGCTCCCCAAGCCTGTCTGTGTTGGAGAGAAGCCTTCTAGCTTATCAGTGGGGGTGGTAAGCACTAGGTAGCCTATCTACCACAAGAAGAGTGGTTTCTGGTCCAGAAATCATAGTTTATTGGTTGTTTGGGCAGTTTTTCCATCCCTTTCAATTTTCTGGTTTAAAATCCCACATTTGCGTGGGTTTGCACTTGTTTAAGCTCTGCGGATCCAGTTTTGGCGTCCTGCAGACTGCAACACCACCAGGAAGGGGAAAGAGATACTTTATGTGCCTCCATTTTGATTTTTTCCTAATTTACTGCTTTCTGAACTTGTTTTTAGTCATTTTTTTAATTTAATTGCATTTACTTAAATTGTATTTGCTTTAATATTGCTACACACTCAAGTGTGCTAACTTGCACTGCATTTGAATTTTTACTGCTGTTTTAGTTGCTTTTCTGTAAAAAAAAAGTTCTAAACTTGTTTCCCACCTTTCCTATAGCTAGTCTAGTCTGGATATAGATTGGCTGTATCCAGGACTGTTTGTAAGCTTCTGAGCCACCCCAAGGCTTTCTGTGATAGAGGGAAGCCTTCTAGCTTATCAGTGGGAGTGGTAAGCACTACATAGCCTATCTACCACAAGAGGAGTGGTTTCTGGTCCAGAAATTATAGTTTGTTGGCCGTTTGGGCAGTTTTTTCCATCCCTTTCAACTTTCTGGTTTAAAAGCCTGCATTTGTTTAAGCTCCACTGATCCAGTTTTGGGATCCTGAAGACTACAAGAGCATCCAGAAGGAGAAAGAGATGCTCTAAGTACCTCCATTTTGATTTTTTTTCCTAATTTACTGTTTTGTGCACTTGTTTTCGGTCTTTTTTTAATTTAATTGCATTTATTTAAACTATATTTGCTTTAATATTGCTACACACTCAAGTGTACTAGCTTGCACTGCATTGGAATTTTTTTTACTGCTGTTTTAGCTGCTTTTCTGTAAAGAAAGTTTCTAAGCTTGTTCCCTGCCTTTTCAGTAATTAGTCTAGTCCAGATACAAATTTGCTGTATCCAGGACTGTTTGAAAGCTTCTGAGCCCCCCAAGCCTTTCTGTGTTGGAGGGAAGCCTTCTAGCTTATCAGTGGAAGTGGTAAGCACTAGGTGGCATATCTACCACAAGAGGAGTTGTTTCTGGCCCAGAAATTGTAGTTTATTGTCTGTTTGGGCAGTTTTTCCATCCCTTTCAACTTTCTGGTTTAAAAGCTCGCATTTGCATGAGTTTGCGCTTGTTTAAGCCCCACACAGAAGCACCGAGCTGAGATAAACTATTACTGGTGCCAGAAAGTATACCCTTCAGTTTTTCCCTTAGATCTTGCTAGTTCTTTCTCTCTCTCTTGCACTTCAAATAGCTTAATCACTTTGCACTTCAACAGGTTTTGTAGCAATTATTGTATTACAAGTAAGTGCCATCAGCACTAGTCGTTCATCACTGAAATAGCTCCAGTGCTTAGTAATTACGATCACCCCTCCTTACATGATTAAAGGGCAGCTCCCTGTGCTTTCTCCTATTAACCTGGTGCACTTGGGCATTCTGAGGCAGTGTAGCAACTGCCTCATGTACACAGACAACCCTCTCCTCTTACCTCCCAACACTCAGGCTTGTGAGAGATGCACATATATCACCAAATTGGAAGCTATGTACTCTCCAACCAAGACCGGACTAGCTGGTCAAGAGGAGAAGGTCAACACCTGCATCACACCACATGGAACACATAGCCCTCAAGAACACCAACCATCACAGCTCTCACATAAAAACACAAACCACACACCCACCTTTGTGGAGGCTCTCAATAGAAATTTACCCAAACAGCAGAGACCTCCAAGACAGAAATGCACTTGACCACCATAACACAGCACAAACCACAGGACACACAGCTCACCTCCACAGTGTGCCCCTTAACCTAAGCCCCTAAGGCTAAACACCCTGCCCAATACACTAATCATAGGTGAATGAATAGTGAGACTCAAAGATATCCCACTCACTAGGTTGAATAAGGAGAAAGTAACAGTCAGCTGTCTATTAGGTGCCAGAATCTGACACATAACACAAGTCCTCAGGTCACTCCACAACAAGTACAAGTATGACTCTGTCATTGTCCATGTGGGTGTGAATGACTTGAGATGCACCTCTCTGGACTACATGAAAAGAGACATGGTGGAGCTCTCAGATTATGTGGCCCAGGCAGGTATGACCCTAGCCCTGAGCCATATTCTACTGTCTCCCAGAATGATACAGCTGTACAAACAAAAAAATGATTGACTTCAACAATTGGCTAAGTTTCTAGTGTCATTCTAAGGGGATCCAGTATCTGTCTACTTGGATTACATGACTGACAAACTTCGATGCTTTGCCAGAGATGGCCTGCATCTGTCACCCTTGGGTTTCCAGGTACTGGCTAAGGCACTTGCCACCCCTATAGTGCCTTTTTAGGCAGTGTTCCAAAGACCAAATTACCAACGTAACAGCTATAAATAAATGCAATCTGAGGGTCATGCTGCTCAATGCTAGAAGTCTAAATCTCAAGATACACTCACTTGAAGCACTCCTCAAAATGCAAAACATCACCATTTCTGCTTTAACGGAGACCTGGTTTAAAGCAGCAGAAAGTACCCCTGCGCTCCCAGGCTATAACTCATTCCACACCTTTTGGCCCCAAAACATGGACTGAAGCTCCAAAGGTGGTGGTGCCTCCATATTCATATAGGATATGCACACCTCCAGACTAGTAGCCCAGCATAATGCATCTGAGATACTTCAGGTACAACTAACAATAGGTAAGATGGTGATCCAGGTCATAGCCTGCTATAGGTCCCCAACCATGTCCCTAGACTCTCACTCCACATTCCTAAGCACCCTGGAATCTATCAAGGTCCAACCCAACACTCTCATACTAGGAGACTTCAACTACCTCTCCATCAACTGGGAAAACTACTCAAGCACCAATACACTGGCTCAATGCTTCCTGGAATTCATCATTTCCAATGCACTGGACCAGATCATTCTGTCCCTCACTACAGGAAGTAACATCCTTGACCTGGTTATTACAAACATGGGCGACCATTGCTCTACACCAACAGTCAATCCCTCCCTGTTCAGATACGACTATAAACTAATCACCATGGAAATCCATATCTCACCCACACCCCTGCAAAGGTAACCACCTTGAAAAACTTCTCTAAAGCTGATTTTAGGCTTCTAAAAATAGAGGTGGCTAAATCCACGGCATCCATGCCAATGGAAAATAGCTGCATTACTGCCAAATCATACACCAATGCAATCCAGAAAGAAGGAGGTCATTGTCCCACTGTACTCATCCCTCATTAGACCCATTACAGAATACAACGCCCCATTTGGTATGTACCTCTCAAGACATCTGCAACAACTGGAAAGGCCTCAGAAATACCTCACTAAAAGAATCACAGGCCTAAAGCAGATGCCCTACACTGACCGCCTTAAAAAACTCCAGCTATACTCTGTCGCATATCGTCTACTCAGAGGCGATCTCTGCTTAACATACAAGGCCATGTCAAACCCAGAGCTGTTGGACATGCTACACTTAAAGAAATCCCAATCCCTCAGAGCTACACGCTCCAGGGATCTAAACCTTGTCATCACAATAAACAAAACATGCTGGAGGGATAGGTTCCTGACCCAGAGACTCCCCAGACTCTGGAATAGATTGCCCATACATGTCAAGCAGAGTGCCTCTTTGGACCTCTTCAAGAAGAACCTTGACAATTGGATGGGAGAAAGGAAATTCACCCCAGGGATCACGTCAGTCGCCCTGCTAGACAGGGGTCCAGGAAAGTAAATAATGTGGGAAGAAATAGCCAGGGAATTGTTATGGCAAGGCTTGTATAGGCCCTAGGGCTGATAGCCTAGTACCAACCTATGAACCTATAACCTATGAACCTATATGAAACTACCCCATACCCAACGGAACCAAAATGCTCTCCTTCAAAAAAAGGAAGTCAATATGGTGGTCCATGCCATTAATAAACTCTACAACAGAAGGAAGAAACTGTTGCAGAAATAAAGTGAAGTCCCAAGACTGGAAAAACTCCCTTATTAGCCTCAACAAAAAGTTGAGATCCCTTATCAAATCCTCCAAAGCCAGCTTTGAAGACAGAATTGTGACAGACACTAAAACCAATCACAAAGCCTTCTATAGTTATATCAAGAACCTCCACAGCAATACCCAGATTTGCTCTGAGTTACTACACAATGGTACCTTCTATACTGAGCCAACAGATATTACCAACATACTTGCTGGCAGATTCAGTGCCAACTTTACCACTCTCACCCCCCAAAGGACCAATCACAATATCAGAAGAATGCCAGGCACCCAGCATTACTACAGCACAGGTTAAAACTGCATTGTCCAAGGCCAAGAATACAGCTTCCATGGGAGCCGATAATATCCCTGGCTGTGTTCTACATGAACTACAAAGCGAACTAGCACCACATCTGTGTGCCCTGTTCAGTCACAGCCTCACCTCAGGCTTTGTCTCTACTGAATGGCGCACTGTTGCAGTCATCCCTCTCCATAAAGGGGGAGCAACTACAGACCCTGGGAATTATCACCCCATTAGCCTGATGAGTCTGATATGTAAAGCTATGGAGTGCATCATCATGGATCTGATTAAAAAAGACATAGGAAATCTCCAAACTCTGGACCCCACGCAATTTGGCTTTGTGAAAGGGAGATCATGCCTGCTCAACCTGGTTGATTTCTTTGAGTCAATCACCAGGGCTGTGGATGAATTTAAGGCAGTGCATGCAGCCAACCTCAATCTGGCCAAGGCCTTTGATGCCATTCCTCACTCAGGAATTATTGATAAACTCACCAAACAAGGCATCAACCCCATATCACTAGGTGGGTTGCAAATTGGCTCACAAATAGAACACACCGTGTGAAAGTAGTGGAAGCCAAGTCAGACTGCTGACCAGTCACAAGTGGAGTCCCACAGGGATCAGTCCTGGATCCTCTCCTGTTCGGAATCTACTTCTCAGAAGTGCAGGCCAACACAAAGGGACTCTGGTTGACCAAGTTCACAGATGTCTGCAAGCTGGAAGCCATTACTAACGCCCCAAGTGATGCAGACATTCTACAGAAAGACCTCACTGAAACCAATTACTGGTGTTGAAACCATGGCCTTAAGCTTAATGCCAAAAAAATGTGTCGTCATCCCCTTTGGTAAAAACTTAGTTCCCACTAATTACCACATCTATGGGAGCCCACTGAACACTGAAGACATTATAAGAGATATGGGGATGCAGGTTGACAGCAAACTCTCCTTCGACCACCACATTGCCACTGTGGTGAGAAGGTCCTTCTATGTGGCACATCTCATTACTAAGGGTTTTGCATCCAGGAAGAAAGAGGTCATCATCTCTTTCTACTCTTCCCTCATTAGACCAACCATCGAGTATAATGCCTTATTTGGCATGTAGCTCACTAGACACCTGCAACAGCTGGAGAGGCCACAGAAGTACCTCACAAAGTGAATCCTAGGCATTAAACACATGTTCTACATGGACAGACTCAAAGACTCCAGCTATTCTCTGTCTCATATCACTTACTTAGAGGCGATCTCTACTTGACTTACAAAGCCATGTCTGACCCAGCTCTGTTAGAAATGCTACATCTAAAGAAATCTCAATCCCTCTGCACCACATGCTCAAGAGACCTCACCCTCATTACCACAATCAACAGAATATGTGGGAGGGACAGGTTCCTCACCCAGAGACTGCCCATACTCTGGAATAGACTTCCCATACATGTCAAGCAGAGCACCTTGCTGTCTCTCTTCAAGAGAAATCTTAATGAGTGGATAGGTAATAGAAAGTTCACCCCGGGGATCAATCCAGTGGCTCTACTTGATAGAGGCACTGGGAACTAATGTCAGGCGGCACAATGCCAGGACATTTCTATGGGCTAGCCTTGTAAAGGCTCCAGGGCTATTAGCCTAGTACACACCTATGACATGCACTTTCAGGTGGTGATGATAATACCCACCATTATGTGTTACCCTGACAGGCATTTATAGGTGGTGATGTTAATACTCTACCATTATGTGTCACTCTGAAATGCACCATCAGATAGTGATGATAATAACCCTCCCATTATGTCTTTCTGTGACATGCACTTTCAGTTGATGATAACACCACCCCATTATGTGTCACCATGACATGCACATTTAGGTGGTGATGATAGTACCCCCCCCCATTATGTGTCAGCCTGACAGGTACTTACATGTTGTGATAATAATACAACCCCCCCCCCCAATTTTTTGTCATGCACCAGACCTCATGTGGTAAGGATAATAACTCCCCCATTATATGCTTCCTTGACATGCAGCTTCAATTGGTGATGATAAAGCTCCCCATTATGAGCCACCCATTGGATACCATTATATGGTGATGATAATACCACCCCATTTCAAGTCATCCTAACATGCACTTTTAGGTGGTGATTAAAATACCCCCATTATGTGTCACTATGACATACACCTTCAAGTGGTGATGATAATCCCTGCCATCATGTGTCACCCTCACATGCACCTTTTGGAAGTGATGATATACCCCTCCATTATGTTTCACCCAGATACACACTTTCAAGCAGTGATGATAATACCTGACATTATATGTCACCCTCATATGCACTTTCAGGTTGTGATAATAATAGCCTTGCCACCTTATGAGTTACCCATCAAAAATCATGTGGTGATAATAATACCCCCATTATGAGTCAACTTGACATGCATTTTCAGGTTGTGATGATAAAACCCTCATCAGGTTTCACACTAACTTGCATGTTCATGTGGCATGATAATACCCCCCAGTTCTGGGTCACCCTGACATGCACTTTCAGTAGGTGAGGATAATACCCCACCATTACATGTCACTCATCAGACCTCTTCATGTGATGATGATAGTCCCCCATTATGTGTCACCCTGATATGCACTTTCAAATGGTGATGATAATCTCCCCCATTATGTGTCTCCCTGAAATGCACTTCTTGGAAGTGATGATAATACTCCATTATGTTTCAGCCTAGCATGCACTTTCAAGTGGTGATGATAATATCCCCCATTATGTGTCACCCTGACATGCACTTTCAAGTCATGATGATAATACTTCCCATGCGTCACCTATCAGAAATCATCATGTGGTGATTATAATATCCCCACTTTGAGCCAACCTGTTATGGATTTTCTGGTTGTGATGATAAAGGCCCCATTACATTTCACTCTTACATGTATGTCCATGTGGTTATTTTAATACTCCCAAGTCTGTGTCACCCTGACATGCACTTTTAGTTGGTGATGATAATACCTCAGTTATGTGTCAACCATCGGACCACTTCTTGTGGTGATGACCCCCCCATTATGTGTCACCCTGGTATGCACATTCAAGGGATAATGAAAATACCTCCCATTATATGTCACTCTGATATGCACTTTCAGGTTGTGGTGATGATAATACCCCCCATTTATGTCACCCATTGGACCCCCAACATGTGGTGATGATTACATGTCCCCAGACATGCACTTTTAGGTTGTTATGATAATACCCATCATTATGTGTCACCCTGACATGCACTTTCAGGTGGTGATGCTAATACTCTCCCATTATGTGTCACCCTGAAATGCACATTCAGTGGTGATTATAGTACCCCCCAATTATGTGTCACCCTGACAGGTGCTTACATGTTGTGATAATAATACCTCCACACACACACACACACACACACACACACACACACACACACACACACACATTTTTTTCAGGCATTGGACTTCATCATGTAGTAAGGATAATACCTCTTATGTTATTTATCACCCTGACATGCAGCTTCAGATGGCAATGATAAAAACCCCCATTATAAGGCACCCATTGGATTCCATTATATGGTGATGATAATAGCACCCCATTATGAGTCATCCTGACATGTACTTTCAAGTGGTGATTATAATAGCCCCAATGTGTGCCAACCTGACATGCCCTTTCAGGTGGTGATGATACTCTCCCCGTTATGTGTCACCCTCACCTACACTTCTTGGAAGTGATAATAATACCCCTCCATTATGTTTCAGCCTGACAAAATGGGATCCAATTGGTGGCTACTAATGGGGGGGGGTTGTATCATCACCACCTGAAGCTGCACATTAGGATGTCACATAACATGAGAGTGATTACCATCACCACATGATGACACAGAATTGGGGGTATTAATAACCACTAACCACCCCATGAATGTCACTGTATGCATGAGACATAATGGGGTTGATGATAATACCCCCCATTATGTGTCACCCTCACATGCACTTTCAGGTTGTGATGATAATATGCTCCCCTACTTTATGTGTTACCCAGCAGAAATCATCATGTGGTGATAATAATATCCACATTATGAGTCAACCTGAGATGCACTTTCAGATTGTGATAATAAACCCCCCACCAGGTTTCAAGCTAACTTGCATGTTCATGCAGTAATGATAATACCCCCCAGTTCTGTGTCACCCTGACATGCACTTTCAGTAGGTGAGGATAATACCCCACCATTACATGTCACTCATCGGACCATTTCATGTGATGATGATAATCCCCCATTATGTGTCACCTTGACATGCACTTTCAGATGCTGATGATAATCTCCCCCATTATTTGTCACCCTGACATGCACTTCTTGAAAGTGCTGATAATGCTCCCTCATTATGTGTCACCCTGCATGCACTTTCAGGTTATGATGAGAATACTCCCCATGCGTCACCTATCAGAAATCATCATGTGGTGATTATAATATCCCCATTTTGAGTCAACCTGATATGCACTTTCAGGTTGTGATGATAAAAACCCCATTAAGTTTCATGCATACATGCACATTCATGTGGTGATTATAATACCCCCCAATTCTATGTCACCTGACATACACTTTTGGTTGGTAATGATAATACCCCACCCTCTATTATCTGTCAACCATCAGACCACTTCATGTTGTGATGATAATCCCCCCTATTATGTGTCACCCTAACATGCACTTTCAAGTGGTGATGATAATACCCTCCCATTATGTGTTACCCTGACATATACTTTCAGGTGGTGATGATAATACCCTCCCATTATCTATCACCCTGACATGCAGTTTCAGGTGGAGATGTTAAAACTCTCCCATTATATGTCACTCTGATATGGACTTTCAGATAAGGATAATAATACCCACCATTATGTGTGGCCCTGACATGGACTTTCAGTTGGTGATGATAATACTGGCCCATTGTGTGTCACCCTGACATGAATATTCAGCTGGTGATGATAGTACCACCTCATTATGTGTCACCCTGACAGGTACTTTCAAGTTGTGATAATAATCCCTCCCCCCATTATTTGTCACCCATCAGACCTCATCATGTTGTGGTGATAATACTCCCCCATCATGTGTCATCCTGACATGCACTTTTAGGTGGTGATGATAAGACCTGTCTTTATGGACCACTCATTGGATTCCATTTTATGGTGATGTTAATACCACCCCATTATGAGTCATCTTGACACGTAGTTTCAGGTGGTGATGATAATACAACCCTCATTATGTGTCACCCTCATTTGCACTTTCAGGTGGTGATGCTAGTACTCTCCCATTATGTTTCAGCCTGAAATGCATTATCACTTGGTGATGATAACACCCCACCATTAAGTGTCACCATGACATGCACTTTCAGGTGATGATGATAATACCCTCCCATTATGAATTACCCTGACATGCACTTTTAAGGGGTGATGATAATATCTCCCATTATATGTCACCCTGATATGTACTTTCAGGTGGTGTTGATAATATGTCTTATGTGTCACGCTGACATGCACTTTCAGGTGGTGATAATAATAGCCCTTATTGTACCACTCCATTGGACCCCATCATGTGGTGATGATAATATCCTCCATTACATGTCCCTGTGACATGCACTTTCAGGAGCTAATGCTAACACTCTCCCATAATGTGTCTCCCTGACATGCACATTAAAGTGGTGATGATAGTATCCACCCCATTATGTGTTACCCTGACAGGTACTTGCATGTTGTGATAATAACACACTTGTCATTTTTTGTAACCCATCAGCCCTCATCATGTGGTAATGATAACATCTCCCTGTTATGTGTTGCCCTGACATGCAGCTTCAGATGATGATGATAAAACCACCCACTGGATCCCATTATATGGTGATGAAAATACCACCCCATTATGAGTCATCTTGATGTGCAATTTCAGGTGGTGATTATAATCACCCTCATTATGAAGTGGTGATAATACCTCTCCATTACGTTTTGCCTGACATGCACTTTCAAGAGGTGATGATAATACCACTTATTATGTGCCACCCTCTCATGAACTTTCGGGTTGTAATGATAATACCCTCCCCCTATACATCACCCATCGGAAATCAACAATTGAACATTCAAACTTCCGAGTGTCATATGGTCAACACCATATGATTGTATTTTTAAATGTTCGAACTTTGTAACAGAGATCTCCATATGGCGCAGAATGGGAAGATTTCCCTTTTTTGCACTGTAGTGTGATCTCAGAGTTGGTATATTTAAAGAGTGGTGAGTGTGGGAAATGCAGGGCATTTTCCCCTGCTTAAAACGTTCAGATAGGTGTTTTGTGTATTTTTTTTAATTAAATATTTGAACTTTTACAAGTTCAGAGCATATGGTGTTGACCATATGACAGTCAAACTTTCAAAAGTTCGTTTATCTAATATAGACCCAGCAATAATAATACCCCCATTATGAGTCAACCTGACATGCACATTCAGGTTGTGATGATAAAGCCCCCATTAAGTTTCATGCTAACATGCATGCTCATATGGTGATGATAATAACCCCATTCTATCCCATTCTGCCATGCACTTTCAGTTGGTGATTATAATACACCCCCATTATGTGTCACCCTGACATGCATTTTCAAGTGGTGATGATAATCATCCACATTATGTGTCACCCTGACATGCACTTCTTGGAAGTGATGATAATACCTCTCCATTATGTTTTGCCTAACATGCACTTTCAAGAGGTGATGATAATACCCCTTATTATGTGTCACCCTCTTGTGAACTTTCAGTTTGTGATGATAATACCCTCCCCCTATACATCACCCATTGGAAATCAACAATCAAACATTCAAACTTCCAAGTGTCATATGGTCGACACCATATGATTGGATTTTTGAATGTTCAAAAGTTGTAAAGGAGATCTCCGTACAGCATGGAATGGAAAGATTTCCCTTTTCTGCACTATAGTGCGATCTCGGAGTTGGTATATTTAAAGAGTGGTGGATGTGGGGGGGTGTAGGGGGGCTTTCCCCCTGCTTAAAATGTTCAGGTATGTGTTTTATGTAGTTTTTTTAAATTAGATATTCAAACTTTTGCAAGTTCGATCATATGGTGTCGACCATATGACAGCTGAACTTTCAAACGTTCATTTATCTAATATAGACCCGGTGATAATAATACCCCTGTTATGAGTCAACTTGACATGCACATTCAGGTTGTGATGATAAAGCCCCATTTAAGTTTCATGCCAACATGCATGTTCATATGGTGATGATAATACCCCCATTCTGACATGCACTTTCAGTTGATGATGATAATACCCCACCATTGTGTGTCATTCATCGGACCACTTCATGTGGTGATGATAATTCCCCCATTATGTATCATACTGACATGCACTTTCAGTTGGTGATGATAATACCCTCCCATTGTGTGTTACCTTAACATACACTTTCAGGGGGTGATGATAATACATCTCATTATGTGTTGCCCTGACTTACACTTTCAGGTGGTGATGACAATACCCTCCCCCCATATGTCACCCATCAGAAATCATCAGGTGTTGATAATAATATCCCCATTATGAATCAACCTGACATGCACTTTCAGGTTGTGATGATAAAACCACTATTAAGTTTCATATTAACTTGCAAGTTTATCTGGTGATAATACCCCCAATTATGTGCCACCCTGACATGCACTTTCAGTTGGTGATGATAATACCCAACCATTGTGTCACTCATCAGACCACTTCATGTGATGATAATCCCCTTCCCATAATGTGTCACCCTGACATGCACTTTCAGCTGGTGATTATAATACCCTCCCATTATGTGTTACCATAACATACACTTTCAGTGGGGTGATGATAATATCATTCCATTATGTGCTACCCTGACATGCACTTTCAAGGGGTGATGATAATACATCCCACTATGTGTTGTCCTGACATCCTGACATACACTTTCAGGTGGTGATGAAAATACCACCCCATAATATGTCACCCTGACATGCACATTTAGGTGGTGATGATAGTATCCCCATTAGGTGTCTTCCTGGCAGGTACTTTCATGTTGTGATAATAATACACCCCCCTATTATTTGTCACCCATCAGACCTCATCATGTGATAATAATACTCCCCTAGTTATGTGTCTCTCTGGCATGCACATCTTGAAAGTGATGATAATATCCCCCCATTATGTTTTAGCCTGACATGCACTTTAAGATGATGATCATAATACCCCCATTACATATCACCCTGACATGCACTATCAGGTGATGATAATACCCCCCATTATGTGCCACCATGACATGCACTTTAAGGTGGTGGTGATAATATCCCCCATTTTGTGTCACCGTGACAGAAATTTTCAGATGGTGATGATACTACCCTCCCATTATGCATTACACTTACATACACTTTCAGGTAGTAGTGAGGATAATACTCTCCCATTATGCGTCACCCTGACATACCCTTTCAGGTACTGAGGATAATACCCTCGAATTATGCGTTACCCTGACATACACTTTCAGGTACTGAGGATAATACCCTCCCATTATGCATTACCCTGACATACACTTTCAGGTACTGAGGATAATACCCTCCCATTGTGTGTTACCCTGACATATACTTTCAGGCGGAGATGATAATACCCTCCCATTACATTTCACCCTGACATGCAGTTTCAAGTGGTGATGATACCTCCCCATTATGTGCCATACATCAGACCTCACAATGTGGTGATGATAATGTCCACCCCCATTATGTGCCACTGTGACATACACTATCAGGTGGTGATGATAATATTTCCCATAATGTGTCATCCACACATGCACTTTCATGGGGTGTTGATAATACCCCCAATTATGTGTTATCCTGACATGTTCTTTCAAGTGGTGATGATAATACCTCCTCATTATGTGTCACCCATCATACCTCACCATGTGGTTATTATACTACCCCACCATTATGTGTTACCTTGATATGCACTTTCAGGTGGTGATGATAATACCCTCCATTATGTATCACCCTCATATGCACTTTAAGGTGGGAATGATAATATCCCCCATTACATGTCATCTTGTCATGCACCTTCAGCTGGTGATGGAAATACCTCCCCTTTATGACTCAACCTGACATGCACTGTCACTTATTGATGATAATATCCCCCCGTTATGTGTCACCCATCACACCTCATCATGTTGTGAAGAATTTACTCCCCTATTATGTGCTTCCTTGACATGTACTTTCAGGAGAAGATGATAATTCCTACACATATGTGTCACCCTGACATGCACTATCAGTTTGTGATGATAATACCCACCCTTATGTTACCCTGACAAGTACTTTCAGGTGTTGATGGTAATACCCACAGTATGTGTAACCCTATGCATTTTCAGGAGGTAATGATAAAGTTGCACCATTATGTGTCCCCCATTGGACATCATAGTGTGATGATGAAAATACCTCTCGTTATGTGTCACCCTGACATGACCTTTCAGGGGGTGAAGATCATACCCTGTCAATTTATTTATTTATTTATTTTCATTTGTTTACCGGGAAAATCCGACTGGACACAGGTCTGTTTTCAGTGGAGGCCC
This sequence comes from Protopterus annectens, assembly GCF_019279795.1. Taxonomy (NCBI): domain Eukaryota; kingdom Metazoa; phylum Chordata; order Ceratodontiformes; family Protopteridae; genus Protopterus; species Protopterus annectens. The sequence continues at coordinate 194,921,625 of NC_056747.1, forward strand.
GGGGAGAAAAGCTCCACAGTGTGATATACATTTCAAATACAATAAGGTGATTTCATACAAATACATTAAAAGGTGAATTACACAGAAGTACATTAAAAGGAGATTATGTACAGTATGTGAGAAATTAGTAGAAAGTAGACAACAATTGATTATCAAACAATTGATGTTACACAGTAAATGAGCTGGCAACTAGGGATTATTAATGTTGAGTTCAGATAATGGAGGTAAGTTGAAATAGTCCAGGTAGGGAAGAGAGAAAGTGAGCTGGAGGGGATAGGGATGAAGGTCTAGTCTAGGTTAAAGCAAGGGCAGAGCCAGTGAGTATTTAGGTGAGATTTGAGGGCAGTTTTGAAATGTCTGCAGGAGGGTAAGGTAGTTATGGTAGGGGGTAGTTTGTTCCAAAGTTTGGATATGGCACAGGAAAATAAAGCTTCTCCTGTTGAGTTTTTGGCTTTAGTGATATGGAGAATGTTTTTGTTGCTGGATCATAGGGGAGGAGTGGTAAGGCAGGAGAAGTGTTTGAAGTGATGGGATATTGATGGAGTGGTTTATAACTTTGTGCGCAAAGGAGAGTTGGTTCAGGTGTAGGGTTTGTGGGAGTTTGAACCCACCTAACTCTCTAAGGGAGTCACAGTGGTGACTACGGTAGGCTGCTCCAGTGGCAAATTTAGCGGTTTTATTGTAGCATACCTCAAGTTTGCTTAGGTCCAACTGCTTAAGGTTTGTTAGTATGGGAGATGCATAGAGCAGGGTGGAGATTAGTTGTGAGTTGGCAATAGAGATTTTAGCTGTTTTGGTGAGGAATTGGGTGTTTCTATAAAAAGCACCAAGTTTTTGTGAACTTTTTTATTGTAAGGGATATGTGGGTGTCATATCTGAGATTATTGTCAATCTCCATACCAAGAAGTTTGGTGTGGGTTGATGGGAAGATAGAGGTGTTGTCTTTGGCAAAAATATTGAAGTTGGGAGAGTTTGGGGTAGATATTGTGGGTTGGAAGATGAGGAGTTTGGTCTTATTAGGATTAAGTAGGAGCTGGGCATTGGTTAGCCAGCTTTCTACAGACGAGAAAGAATCCTGTGTGATTAGATGGAGTTCTTTTAAAGTGGGGGGCAGAGCAGATGAGGGTGGAGTCATCTGTGTACTGTATGAAAGAAGCATGTTTGGTGGCAGTATGAAGGTTGTTGATGAAGAGGGAGAATAGTAGGGGGCTGAGGATGGATCCTTGTGGGACACTGAGAGTAACTGGGAGGCAAGGGGATAAGTTATTTTCCCAAACAACTGATTGCTGGCAGCCATGTAGGTAGTTAGAGAACCAGTTGGTGGCTGGCTTTGAGAAGGAGAAGTTGGAGAGTGCCGAGAGTAGAAGGTTGTGAGATACAATGTTGAATGCTTTGGAAAGGTCCAGGAATACAGCAGAGGAGAAGAGGTTGTTGTTTTTGTTTTGTAGGATAGTGTTGGTGAAGGAGAGCAAAGCAGTAGTAGTGCTGTGATATGGTTTGAAGCCATGTTGGGTGTTTGCAAGGAGATTATTAGATAGGAGGTAGTTAGAGATTTGAGAGATGATGACTTTTTCAAGTATTTTGGATTGGGAAAAGGATGGCAATGGGCAGTAGTTGGAAAGGTCAGTGGAGGGGCACCCTTTGTGGAGTGGGATGACGTGGGATATTTTCCATAGTGAGGGAACATAGTACTCACTTATAGAGCGGTTGATTAATATAAAAATGGGATAAGCTAGGGCATCTGCAGCTATTTTTAGGTGTTTGGCAGGGATGTTATCAGCTGCTAGTTTGGTGGGTTTAAGTTTTCTTAGAAGTTTTTTTTATGTAGGAGGAGGGTACTGAGGAGAGGAAGAAGGAAGGGGGAGTTGATTAGGGTTAGGGGTGGGTCAGATGTAGGGAAGTGTCATTTGTTTAGGGATGAAATGGATTTGGTGAAGTGTTTGTTGAAGGAGTCAGCTATACTGCAAGAAGAGGGAGGGATGGATGGATGGCAGGTGGGTGCATACTTTCCCTGGGTGGAGGATAGAGTTAATGGAGGCCCAGAATTGCTTGGAGTTGTGATGGGTTGCATTTAGGGTAGAATGATAGTAGAGGGATTTGTCTATTTTTATTTATTTTTTGACTTTGTTACTCAGTGCAAGGAAGGATTGCCTATCTGAGGGTTCCTTTGTTAGGTGCCAGCGTTTCCAGGCTTTATACCTAGTTTTCATTAGGTTTCTGGTGTTTTTTTGTAGCCAGGGCAATCTATTAGTTCTGACTTTGGCATTCCTGAGGGGGGCATGGGTGTTTAGAATGTTGAAGACGGTATTGTTAAAGAAGTGGACGGCTTAGTCTAGGTTGAGGTATTTTAGTAATGACCAGTTTATTTTCTGGAGGGAGGAGATAAAGGAGTGGGAGTTGAAACTGGTTTTGTTTTGAATTTCTCTGTAGGCAATAGACTTGTTTGTGTTTATGTGATGTCTTAGTAGGAAGGTAGGGGAGTGGTCGCTGAGGCTGTCAGGTAGAGCGCCTGCTAGGTAGGAGATGGAATCTTTGTTAACTAAGATCCAATCTAGAATAGAGTAATTATTAGGGTTTTTGTTGATCTGTGTGGGGGATTGGATTAGCTGTGAGAACCCATGGAGATTTATGTGGAGGGTAGGGTGGATGTTATTACAGGATACCCAGCTTATGTTAAAATCACCAAGGATAAAAGTTTCTTGGGGGAAGGGTGAGTTTTGCCCAGCTTAGGAGGTTTTCTAGGGGAGGTATATTTTGGCCTGGTAGGAAGTAGCATTCTATGAGGTCAATTGTTTTGTTTGGGATAATTTTGAGGTTGGTGTATAGGATTTCTTCATTGGTGAACTGGGGGCTGACTTGCTAAGCTTTTGGACATTGAGGTGGTGTTTATACATAAGTGCAACACCACCTCCTTTCTTGGATAGTCTGTAGGATGTTATATCCAGGTTGGAGTATTTCCTCATTTTTTATATGAGGTTTGAGCCAGGTTTCAGTTAGGATGAGGATGTCTGGGGAGTATAAGTTTATGTGGGCATGCAGGTCTTGCATTTTGTTACAGATGATTCTGATGTTTAAAGACATAATGAGGAGATCAGATGGCGTTTTGTTGGTTGTAATTTGAGTGATGGGGGAGATTTTTGGAAGAGGGGTTGAGGAGGGCTTATTCTTGGTGGGACCAGGGTTTGGGTGGATGTCTCCACTGAGGGCTAATTTTGAGAGGGTGTTAAGAATGTGTTTTATATAAGTGGTAAAGGCCCTGCCAACTGTGTCATCAATCAGACCTCACCATTTGTTGATGGTAATAGCCCCCATTATGTGTCACCTTGACATGTACTTTCATGTGGTGATGATAATACCAGATATTATGTGTCATCTTGACATGCACTTTTAGGTACTGATGATAATACGCCTCCAGTATACACAACCCTGACATGCACTTTTTGGTGGTGATGATAATACACACTCATTATGTGTCACCCTGACATGCACTTTCAGGGGCTGATGATCATACCCCCCATTATGTGTCACTCTGACATGCACTTTTAGGTAATGATCATAACCCCAATTAGCTGTTACCCTGACATGTACTTTCAACTGCTGGTGGTTATACCCCTACATTATGTGTCACCTATCGGACCTCACCATGCACTGATGTTAATACCCCACTATTATGTGTTACCATTACATGTACTTTTAGTTGATGATGCTAATACCCACCATTATGTGTCGCCCATTGGACCCCATAATGTGGTGATGATAACCTCCATTACGAGTCACACTGGCATGCACTTTCAGGTGGTGATGATAATGATAATACCTCTCTCATTATGTGTCACCCTGACATACGCTATCAGTTGTTGATGACAATACCCCATTACATGTTGCACTGACATGCACTTTCATGTAGTGATAATAATCACTCCATTATGTGTCACCCTGACATGCACGTCTAGGAAATGATGAAAATAACTCCCCATTATGTATCAGCCAGACTTGCACTTTCAGGGGGTGATCATAATACTCCAATATATGTCAGCAAGACATGCATTTTCAGGCGGTAACAATAATACCCTACATTATGAATTAGCCTGATATGCACTTTCAGGTGGTGATGATAATACCCTCCCATTATGTTTCACCCTGAAATGCACTTTCATTTAGTGATGATAACCCCTATTGCATATTATCATGACATGCACTTTCAGGTGGGGATGATAATACCCCCACATAATGCATCACCCTGAAATGTACTTTCAGGTGGTGATGATAATACCCTGCCATTATGTGACAACCTGACATGCACTTTCACGTGGTGATGATAATACCCCTTGCTAAGTGTCTCCCATCAGACCTCATCATGTGGTAATGATAATACCCCCCTTTTATGTGTCGCCCTGACATGCACTCCCAGGTGATGATGAAAATTTCAAAATATTATGTGTCTCCCTGAGCCAGGTGGTGATGATAATATCTCCGATTATGTGTGTCCCATCAGACCTCATAATGTGGTGATGATAATACCCCCCTATTATGTGTCTCCCTGATAGGAACTTCACAGTATCAGGTGACTGATAATGCCCCATATTATATGTATCCATGACATGACATGAACTTCCAGGTGGTGATGATAACCCCCCCTATTATTTGCCTCCCGAACATGCACTTTCAGAGGATGACGGTAATAGCCCCTATTTTGTATCATCCATTGGACCCCATAATGTGCTGATGATAATGCCACCCTGTTATGTGTCACCTTGACATGCACCTTCAGGTAGTGATGCTAATACCCCCATGTTATGTGTCTCCCTCACATGAACATTCAGGTGCTGATGATAATATCCCCCATTATGTGTCACCCTGACATACACATTCATTTATTGATGATAATACCTCTCCATTACATGTCAACCTAACATGCACTTTCAGGTGGGAATATAAAACACTCCCAATTATGTTTCACCCTAACATGCACTTTCAGGTATGATGATAATACCCACCATTACATTTCACCTTGCTGTGCACTTTCAGGTGGTGATGATCACACCCCACCAACAATGTGTCAAAAAGTGGACCTCACCATTTGATTCTGATAATACCTAGCATAATGTGTCACCCTGCCATGCATCAGGTGGTGATGATAATACCCCACTGTATGTGTCTCCCTAATATGCACTTTCAGGTGATGATAATAATGCTCCTCCAGTATAACTCATCCCAATATGTACTTTCAGGTGATGATGATAATATGCACCCATTCTGTGTCACCCTAACGTGCACTTTTGGGGGCTGATGATAATACCCCTTGCCATTATGTATCACCCTGACATGCACTTTCAGGTGGTGATGATAACACCCTCATCCCATTATGTGTCATCCTGACATTAACTTTCAGGTGGTGATGATAATACCCCCCATTATGTCTCACACCAGCATGCACTTTCTGGAGGTGATGATAATACCCCCATTATGTGTCTTCCACTGGACCTCATAATGTGGTTATCATAATAACCCCACAAAATTTCCCACCCTGACATGAACTTTCAGGTGGTGATGATCATACCCACCAACTATGTGTCATCAATCACATCTCACCATTTGGTGATGATAATACCCCATACTATGTGCCATCCCGACATGCACTGTCATGTGGTAATGATAACACTTCTCCATTATACACCATCCTGACATGTACTTTCAGGTGGTGATGATAATACCCCATTATTTTGTGTCACCCTGACATGCACTTTCAGGGGCTGATGATAATAATCCCCATTATGTGTCACTCTGGCATGCAATTTCATGCAATGATGAAAATAACCCCAGTTATGTGTTACCCTGACATGTACTATCAAGGGGTGGTGGTAATACCCCCTGCATCATTTGTCAACCATTGGACCTCACCATGTGATGATGGCAATACCCCACCACTATCATGTTTTACCATGACACACACTTTCCGGTGGTGATGTTAATACCCCCATTATGTATCACCCATTGGAACCAATTATGTGGTGATGAAAATAACCCCATTATGAGTCACCTTGACATGCACTTTCAGGTGATGTTGATAATAGCCCCCATTATACGTCAACCTGACATGCACTTTCAGGTGATGATCATACCCCTCATGTGTCACCCATTGGACCCCATCATGTGGTAATCACAATACCCCACCATAAATGAGTCACCCTGACATGCACCTTCAGGTGGTGATAATAATACCCCACATTACATCACCCACACATGCACTTTCAAGTACTGAAAGTAATACCTACATTATATGTCACCCTGACTTGCACTGTCAGGTGGTGATGGTCATACACCCAATTACATGTCATACTGACATGTACATTCAGGTGGTGATGATAACACCCCTTCTGTGTCACCACTGGACCTCATCACCATTTGGTGATGACAATACCCCCATTATGTGTCACCCTGACAAGCATTTTCAGCTGGAGATAATACCCCCATTATGTGACACCCATTGGACCACATCATGTGGTAATGATAATACCCCCATTGTGTCCCCTGAAAAGATTTTAAGGTCATAACAATAATACCTCCATTATATGTCACTCTGATATGCACTTTCAGATGATGATGATACTCTATTATGTGTCACCCTGACCTGCACTTTCAGGTGTTGATGATAACCCCCCCCCCGTTATTTGTCATAATAATAGGTACCTTCAGGTGGGGATAATATCCCCCAATTATTTGTGATCAATCTCACCTTAATACGTGGTGCTTATTTGTCACCCTGACATGCACCTTCTGGTGGATATGATAACCCCCCATTATGAGTCTCCCATTGGCTCCCATCATATGGTGATGATTATACCACCCCTTTATGAGTCACCCTGATAGGCACTTTCAGTTGGTGATGATAATACGCCATTATGTGTCACCCTAACATACACTTCTAGGAAGTGATGGTAACACCCCCCAATTATGTGTTACCCTGACATGCAACTTTGGGTGGTGATAATTCATCCTCATTTCCTTTCACCATGATAAGCATTTTCAGGTGGTAATGATAATACCCCACATTATGAATCACCCTGACATGTACTTTCAGGTGATGATAATACCCTTCCATTATGTTTCACCCTGGAATGCACTTACACTTAGTGGTGATAATACCCCCCATTGTGTGTTATCCTGACATGCACTTTCAGGAGTTGATGATAATACCCCTCACTAAGTGTCTCCCATTGGGCAGTATCTGTGGTGATGAAAATACCCCCCATTGTATGTGTCTCCCTGGCATGCACTTCCAGGTGGTGATGACAATACCCTCTGTTTGGTTCTCCCATCAGGCCTCATCAATGTAGTGTTGATAATATCCCCTACTATGTGTCTCTCTGATATGAACTTCCAGGTGGTGATAATGATACCCCTCTATTATGTGTGTCCTTGACATGCACTTTCAGGTGGTGAAGATAATAACCCCCATTTTGTATCACCCACTGGATGCCATCATGTGCTGATGATAGTGCCCCCATTATGTGTCACCTTGACATGCACTTTAAGGTGGTGATGCTAATAACCCCACAGTATGTGTCTCCCTTACATGAACTTTCAGGTGCTGCTGATAATATCCCCCATTATGTGTCACCCCCCCCCCACATGCAGTTTAATTTATTGATGATAATAACCTCCCAACTATATGTCACTTCATTCCGATAGTGATGATAACACCCTCCATTATGTGTCAACCTGACATGCACTTTCAGGTGGGGAATATAACACCCCCCCCATTCTGTGTCACCCTGCCATGCACTTTCAGGTAGAGCTGATACTACCCTCCATTATGTGTCATCTTGAAGTGCACTTTCAGTTGGTGATGATAATACCCCTTCATTATGTGTCCCCCATTGAACTGCATGATCTGGTCATGATAACACACTTCATAATTTGTCACCCTGACATGAACTTTCAGGTGGGGATGATTATACCCTGCCAACTATGTGTCAACAATTGGAACTTACCATTTGATTATGATAATACCGAGCATTATGTGTCACCCTGACATGCACTTTCAGGTGATTATAATAATACTCCTCCAATATACATCACTCAGAAATGCACTTTCATGTTGTGATGATAATACCCCATCATTATGTGTCACCCTGCCATGTACTTTCAGGTGATGAAGATAATACCCCCAATTATGTGTCACCATGACAAGTACTTTCAAGTGGTGGTGATAATACCCCCTGCATTATGTGTCACCCATCAGACCACACCATGTGGTAATGATAATATCCCACTATGTGTTACAGTGTCATGCACTTTCAGGTAGTGATGTTAGTAGCCCCCATTATGTATCGCCCATTGGACCTCATCATGTGGTGATGATAATAACCACCATTATGTGTTACCCTGACATGCACTTTCAGGTGGTGGTAATAGCTCCCATTATGTGTCAACCTGACATGCACTTTCAGGTGATGATCATACAAATTCTCACTGATTGGATCCCATCATGTGGTGATCATAATGCCCCACATTAGGTGTTACCCAGACAAACACCTGACATATATCACCACCTGACATACACTTCCAGGTGGTGATGATAATACACCGCATTGTATCACCCATCGGACTTCACCATTTGGTGATTATAACCCCCCATTATGTGTCACCCTGACAAGCATATTCAGGTGTAGATAATACCCCCATTATGTGACACCCATTGAGCCACATCATGTGGTGATCATTATATCCACACTTATGTGTCCCCCTGACATGCATTTTAAGGTAGTGATGATAATGCACCCATTATGTGTCACCCTGATTTGCACTTTCAGATTGTGATGCAAATACTGTCCCAATATGTATCACCCTGAAATGCTTTTTCAGGTAGTGATGATAACCCCCCCCCCCATTATGTGTAACCTTGACATGCACTTTCAGGTGGCTATGTTAATGCTCCCATTTTGTGTCATCCTAACAGGTACTTTCTGGTGGGGATAATAATATCCCCACATTATTTGTCACCAATTTAATCTCATCGTGTGGTGCTAATAATCCCCCATTATTTGTCGCTCTCACATGCACCTTCTGGTGGAGAGAATAAACTCCCCCATTATGAGTCACCTTTTGGACCCCATCATATAATGATGATTATACCACCCGTTTATGAGACACCCTTGTATGCATTTTCAGTTGATGATAATACCTCATTATGTGTCACTCTGACATGCACTTTCAGTTGGCGATGATAATACCCCATTACATGTCACTCTGACATGCACTTTCAGGTGGTGATGCTTATCCCCCCATTATGTGTCACCCTGACATGAACTGCTAGGACATGATAATAACTCCCCCATTATGTGTCAGCCTGACTTCCACCTTCATGGGGTGAACATAATACCTTCCATTATGTGTCACCCTAGCATGCACCTTCAAGTGGTGATAATAACCCCCCCCCCCCATTTTCAGTCACCAGATGCATTTTCAGGTGGTAACAATAATACCATACATAATGAATCACCCTGACATGTACTTTTGGTTAGTGATGATAATACCTTCCCTTTGGATTTCACCCTAAAATGCACTTTCACTTAGGGATGACAATACCCCTATTGCATGTTATCCTGACATGCACTTTCAGGAGTTGATAGCCCAGCATTATGTATCACCCTGACATGTCTCCATCGGACCTCATCAATGTGGTGATGATAATACCCCCTTATTATGTGTCTCCCTGATATGAACTTCAAGGTGGTGATGATAATACCTCCCCTGTTATGTGCCTCCCTGACATGCACTTTCAGGTGGTGAAGGTAATAGCCCCCATTTTGTGTCACCCATTGGACCCCATCATGTGCTTATGATACCCATTATGTGTCACACTGACATGCACTTTCAGGCGGTGATTCTAATACTCCCACATTATGTGTCTCCCTCATATGAACTTTCAGGTGCTGATGATAATATCCCCATTATGTGTCACCCTGACATGCACTTTCATTTAATGATAATACCCCTCCATTACTTGTCACACTGACATGCACTTTTAGGTAGTGCTGATAATACACCCCATTATGTGTCACCGTGACATGCACTTTTAGGTAGTGCTGATAATACACCCCATTATATGTCACCCTGACAAACACTTTCAGGTGATGCTAATAATACCCCCCATTATGTGTCACCATGATGTGCACTTTCAGGTGGTGATGATTATACCCCCTCATTATGTATTCTCATCGAACTGCATAATGTGATCATGATAATACACCCCATAATTTGCCACAGTCACATGAACTTTCAGGTGGGGATGATCATACCCCACCAACTATCTGTTAACAATTGGACCTCACCATTTGGTTATGGTAATACCCATCATTATGTGTCACCCTGACATGCATTTTCAGGTGATGATAATAATACTCCTCCACTATACATCACCCTGACATGCACTTTCAGGTGGTGATGATAATATGCACACATTTCGTGTCACAAAGACATGCACTTTCGGGGGCTGATGATAATACCCCCTATTATGTGACACCTTACCACATATTTTCAGGTGGTGATGATAACACCCCCAATTATGTGATACCCTACCACGTACTTCCTGTTGGTGATAATAATACACTAAATTATGTGTCACCCTGACAACTACTTTCAAGTGGTGGTGATAATACCCCCTGAATTATGTATCACCAGTTGGACCTCACCATGTAGTGATGATAATGCCCCAACTATCTTGTGTTACCATGACATGCACTTTCAGGTGGTGATGATAATACCCCCCATTATGTGTCACTCTGAGATACACTTTCAGGTGATGATGATAATAGTCCCCATTATGTGTCACCCTGACATGCACTTCTAGGGGATCATACCCCTCATTATGTTTCACCTACTGGACTCCATCATGTGGTGGTTATAATGCCCTACCAGTAAAAGTAAAGCAACAGTATCAGTGCAGTGAAAAATCTATTACTAATAAGGCAAAACTGGCCAAACAAAAAAGTAAATGGAATGACAAGCAGGGATAAAACAACAGCTGTTTGTTCAAAAAGTGTAAAGTCCACAACTTCAAAAGTTGCTTCTGCAAAAAGTAAGAGATGTTTTTTTCCAAAAGTTTAAAATCCACAGCATACTTAAAGACGATCCATGCTTATGGACAAACACATTGGAGAAGAATTATACCAGTACTTTAGAACTGATAGTCTTATTGTACCTGTTATATATATATATATATATATATATATATATATATATATATATATATGTATATAGATATACACACACACATATATATATATATATATATATATATACACACACACACACACACACACACACACACATATATATATATATATATATATATATATACACACACACACACACATATATATATATATATATATATATATATATATATATATATATACATACACACACATATGGCATACCTAAAGTCCATAAATCTGTAGTATCTCCCCTTACTTAGACCAATAGTGTCAGCAAGAGGATGGGCCACGGAACCCTTATCGGGCTACCTTGACAACCAACTTAAGAAATATTTACATGTAACAGATTAAGGACACAGCTGATTTCATTTTCATTTATCAGAATGGCTTAAGTTACACTCAGCAAAAAATTGTTTCCTTGTGACATTAGATGTAGATTCATTGTTTACAGTCATTCCCAATGAGATAGGTATTCAGTTTGTTAAACAACGTTTATCTGAATTCTCTGATTATACACAGAGTCACATTAATATTATTTGTGAACTACTGGACATTATACTCACCAATAAAATCTTTTTATATCAAAAGAAATTTTATAAGCAGGCAACAGGTGTTGTGATGGATACTCCAGTTGCCAACACCTATGCCAACATTGTAATGTGCCAGTGGGAGTAAAAACACCTAATTAGTGAAGAAAATCCCTATCTCAGAAATGTAAAATTTTATAAAAGGTTTGTAGATGCCCTTTTTTATTATGGGAAGATACATTAGAAAATACAGGAAATCTGAGTCATACATCTCTACAGCTACTGAATTTTTAAGATTTCAATGTGAAGTATCCTTTCATACAATTAATTTTCTTAACATAATCTTAAATAAAGCTCATACTGGTGATATAGACATTACCATGTAAGGAAAAATATCCAGAAAAAATACATATCTGCATAGAACCAGTTTACATCCACCATATATCTTTCCAAACATTGTTAAAAATCAATTGATAAAAACAGAGCCAAAAAAGCAATTATTGGAAAAACATAAACCAAGAGCCCCCTGAGATCAAGGGGTAATAAATCCAGGCTGAGAATATCTCCAAAAATATAAGAATAAAGTCCAGCGATGGTAGAATTCAGGTACCAGTTTAATCGAAGACACAAGCGCTTTCACATAGCTTCATCAGGTGTAACTCTTCCATTTGAAAACACACCTTTATACATGTATTAATTAGTCACATGGCTAAGAACATTTTAAAAAATTTTAAAAAGACAGGACTCATTTTATAGTGTAAAAATATTCATAAAAACAAAACATAAAAACAAACATAAAAATGTATGAGCAGATCTAAATATGCACATGTAAATACTAATATTTAAAAACTTAGCTTAAATGATGCTCGGGTGCCTAAAAAGTACATCTTCTATTTAATGGTCTGTTACGTAATAGGGGCTTAATAGGAACACATTCGTTGAGACCATGTCCTAGGTTGGATCTCAGTCTAACTATCCATTTTGCTTCTGTCTCTTCAGTTTTAACTCTCACATCACCTCCTCTATTATTCTCATAGATGACAGATAGAACCCTAAAGGTAAATGTATGATGTTCACCCATGGTATTGATATGTTTTGCCAAGGCATTAATTCTAGACTTCTTCCTAATATGATATAAATGCTCTCTCATTCTCTCTCTGAGAGTTCTATCAGTCTTGCCTACATAAAAGCAATGACATTGTTGGCACTCAGCCAAATAAACAATGTGTATAGTCTCACAAGTGGCACTTACCCTGATATCAAATGTTCATAGGTTCATAGGTTCATAGGTTCATACTAGGCTATCTGCCCAAGGGCATTTATAAGCTTAGCCCATAGTTATGTGGCTTTCGCCACCCCTTTAGTTTGAATAAAAACTATGCCTATCATTTTTCTGTGCCTCTGTCAAGCAGTGACACTGAAGTAATCCCTGGGGTATATCTGCGATCTCCCATCCATTGGTCAAGATTCCTCTTGAACAAGGCCAGCGAGGTGCTCTGCCTCACATGTACCGGGATTTTGTTCCACAGCATAGGGAGTCTCTGGGTGATGAATCTGTCCCTCCAGCACGTTCTATTTATAACCGTGTCAAGGTTTAAGTCTCCGCCCTTGTGGTTCTGAGGGATCTAGATTTTTGAGGTGAAGCATATTCATCAAATCTGGGTTTGACATGGCCTTATATGTCAGGCACAGGTCACCTCTGAGCAAGCGGTATGAGACTGAATAGAGCTGGAGTTCTTTCAGTCGGGCAGCATAAGACATATTTTTGAGACCCTTTATCCTTTTGGTGAGGAACTTTGGGGCCTTTCAAGCTGCAGCAGGTGTCTGGTCAGATACATTCCGAACGGGCATTGTACTCAATCATAGGTCTAATGAGTGATGAGTACAGGGGACGATGACCTCCCTTGATCTAGATGTGAATCCCTTCATGATCAGGTGGGCGATATAGAAGGTTTTCCTAACTACTTTAGCAACATGAGTGTCAAGCGAAGGCTACTGTCAACTTGGGTCCCCAGATCCCTGATGACTTTTTCTGTGCTCAGTGGATTGCCACCTATATGGTAGCTAGGGGTAACCTTGTTTTTCCCGAAGGGTATGACTATGCATTTTTGGCGTTAACTTCAGGCCATGGCTCTGGCACCAGTTATCCGCTTCTGTGAGGCCCTTCTGGAGGATATCTGTGTCAGATGTGTTTTCGACTATGGCGCCCAGTTTGCAGTCATCTGCAAACTTTGTCAACCATAACCCTCCTGTGTTTGCTTGTACTTCAGAAAAGTAGATGCCGAACAAGAGTGGACCCAGGACTGAGCCCTGTGGGACACCACTTGTGACAGGCTTTGAGTCTGACATGGCTCCAGCAACTCTGACCCTGTGGGTTCTGTCACTTAGCCAGTTTGCAACCCATCTTGTGATGTATGGGTTTACATTCAAGCTGATGAGTTTTTCGATGATACCTGAGTGGGGTATTGTGTCGAAGGCCTTTGCCAGGTCGAGGTAGGCTGTATGGACTGCCTTTCCCTCATCAATGGCCTTGGTGACTGTCTCGAAAAAGTCAACCAAGTTTAAGAGGCAGGATCTGCCTTTGACAATGCCAAACTGGGTTGGATCCAAAGTCTGCAAGTTCCCTATGTTCTTGTTGTATCAGGGTGATGAAATAATAGACAAGTGTCTATATATGGGCACTGTGGACAGTGACCACATGGTCGAGTGCCTTTAAACTCCATGGTAGGTTTCTCTACCTTTACCCCACATAGTCTCCTATACAAGTTCTTTTTGTTCTTAAAAGTGTACTGGTGTCTAACACCAATTAAAGAGGAGATTGTGGGTTCAGTAACCAATATCTGCCAATTTCTATTGATAATATCTGTATAGTGCTTGATATCTCTAGCAGAGGCACTCGACCATGTGGTCACTGTCCACAGTGCCCATATATAGACACTTGTCTATTATTTTATCACCCTGATACAACAAGAACATTTGATATCAGGGTAAGTACCACTTGTGAGACTATACACGTTGTTTATTTGGCTGAGTGCCAACAATGTCATTGCTTTTATGTAGGCAAGACTGATAGAACTCTGAGAGAGAGAATGAGAGAGCATTTATATCATATTATGAAGAATTCTAGAATTAATGCCTTGGCAAAACATATCAATACCATGGGTGAACATCATAAATTTACCTTTAGGGTTCTATCTGTCATCTATGAGAATAATAGAGGAGGTGATGTGAGAGTTAAAACTGAAGAGACATTAGCAAAATAGATAGTTAGACTGAGATCCAACCTAGGACATGGTCTCAACGAATGTGTTCCTATTAAGCCCCTATTACGTAACAGACCATTAAATAGATGTACTTTTCAGGCACCTGAGCATCATTTAAGCTAAGTTTTTAAATATTAGTATTTACATGTGCATATTTACATCTGCTCATACATTTTTATGTTTTGTTTTTATGAATGTTTTTACAATATAAAATGAGTCCTGTCTTTTTAAAATTTTTTAAAATGTTCTTAGCCATGTGACTAATTAATACATGTATAAAGGTGTGTTTTCAAATGGAAGAGTTACACCTGATGAAGCTATGTGAAAGCGCTTGTGTCTTCGATTAAACTGGTACCTGAATTCTACCATCGCTAGACTTTATTCTTATATTTTTGGAGATATTCTCAGCCTGGATTTATTACCCCTTGATCTCAGGGGGCTCTTGGCTTATGTTTTTCCAATAATTGTTAAAAATCAGCTTTGTCAGTATAGCTGAACTAAATACAAATGATACATTAATGGAACAGCAACTTGAAATTACTGCTTTATAATTCATACAGAGATGTTACAGTCAACAACAAGTTAAGAAAATGAAACAAGAGATCTATACAATACACACCCCTGCTAAGGTTAAAGATACACCAACTAATAATCCACAGAAAAAAGAAGAACCAAGGTCCAGATCCACTCAAAAATACTGTTTATTGAGCACGTTCGTCTTTCTACTGGAAACTTCCTCAGATTCTGAGACTGGGCCCTTAAGAGGGGAGAGAGGGGTAAAGTTGGTATTGAATCTGTTGGCCAGTATATTGGCAATATCTGTTGGCTCGGTATAGGAGGTACCATTGTGCAGTAGCTCAGAGCAAATCTGGGTATTGCCGTGGAGATTCTTTACATAACTATAGAAGCCCTCATGGTTGTCTTTACTATCTGCTGTGATTCTGTTTTCATAGCTAGCTTTAGAGGATTTGATGAGGGATCTCAAATTTTTGTTGAGGCTGATAAGGGAGTTTTTCCAGTCTTGGGACTTCACCTTATTCTGCATCAGTTTCCTCCTTCTGTTGTACACTTTGTTTATGGCAGGGGACTGCCAGATTGACTTCCTTTTTTCAGAGGAGTGCATCTTGGTTCTATTGGGTATGCATTTGTGTATGTGCTCATACAGTGCATTGGTGTATGATTCAGCAGTCATGCAACTGATGTCCATTTGCATGGGTGCAGTGAAGTTAGCCAACTCTGTTTTTAGGAGCCCAAAGTTAGCTTTGGAGAAGTTTTTCATGGTGGTTACCTTTGCGGGGGGGGTGTGGATTTCCAAGGTGATTAGTTTGTGGTCAGATCTAACCAGGGAGGAGTTGACTATTGGTGTAGAGCAATGGTTGCCCATGTTAGTAATGACCAGGTCAAGGATGTTGCTACCTCTAGTGGAGGTAAGAATGAGCTGGTCCAGGGCATTGGAATTAATGAATTCCAGGAAACATTGGGCAAGTGTATTGGTACATGAGTAGATTTCCCAGTTTATGGAGGGGTAGTTGAAGTCACCCAGTATAAGAGTGTTAGGGTGGACCATAATATACACCAGAGTGCTTAGGAACATGGAGTGTGAGTCTTGGGACATGGTTGGGGACCTATAGCAGGCTGCAACCTGAATCACTGTCTTACCCAATGTTAGCTGCACCTGAAGCATCTCAAATGCATTATGTTGGGCTACCAGTTTGGAGGTGTGTGCATCCTTTAGGAATATGAAAACACCACTACCTTTGGAGCTTCGGTCCAAGTTCTGGGGCCAAAAGGTGCAGAATGAGTTATAGCCTGATAGTGCAGGGGTGCTTTCTGCTGCCTTGAACCAGGTCTTTGTTACAGCACAAATCTCAATGCTCTCCATTTTAAGGAGTGCTTTGAGTGAGTGCATTTTAAGATTTAGACTTCTAGCTTTGAACAGCATGACCCTCAGATTGCATTTGTTTGCAACTGTTATGGTGGCAATTTGGCCTTTGGAATACCACCTAAAAAAGGCACTATAGGGGTGGCAAGAGCCTTGGCCAGTATCCAGAAGCCCAGGGGTGACAGATGCAGGCCATCTCTGGCAAACCATCAAGGCCTGTCAGTCATGTCATCCCAGGCAGACAGATACTGGATCCCCTTAGAATGACACCAGAAACTTAGCCAAATGTTGAAATCAATCATTTTCTGCATGTACTGTGGTATCATTCTGGGTGATGGTAGGATGCTGCTCAGTGTTAGGGTCATACCCGCCTGGGCTACATAATCCGAGAACTCCTCCATATCTCTTTTCATGTAGTCCAGGGAGGTATGTCTCAGGTCATTTACACCCATATGTACAATGACAGATTCATATTTGCACCTGTTGAGGGATCTGAATGCATGCATTATGTGGTGGATCCTAGTGCCTGACAGGCAGCTGACTGTTACCTTCTCCTTATTCAACCTAGTGAGTGGGACATAAGTGTGCCTCACTATCGAGTCACCTATGACTAGTGTGTTGGGCATGCTTTTTTGCCTTAGGGGCTTTGGTTGAGTGGCACACTGTTTAGGGGAGTTATGTGTCTCATGATTAGTGTTGTGTTGTGGTGGTCGAGTGCGTTTCTGCCTTGGTGGTCTTTGCTGTTTGGGTAGATTTTTATTGAGAGCCTCCATGAAGGTGGGTGTGCGGTTTGTGTTTTTATGTAAAGGTAGTGCTGGTGTGTGTTCTAGAGGGCTATGTGTTCCATGTGGTGTGGTGCAAGTGTTGGCCTTCTTCTCCTGATCAGCTATTCCATCAACAGATTTACGTGCATGTCAGGATGACAAATGATTAGGGAGTATTATCATAATCTCCTGAAAGTGCATGCCAGGGTGACACATAATGGGGGGGGGTATTATCTTCATCACAGGATGAGGTCCAATGGGTGATACATAATGGGAGGATAGTATCTTCATCACCTGAAAGTACATGTCACGGTGAAACATAATTGTGGGGTATTCTCATCACCACCAGAAAGTGCATGTCAGAGTGACATAATGTGGGGTAGTATCATCACCACCAGAAAATGTATGCCAGGGTGACACATATTGGAGGTATTATCACCACCACATGTAAATACATGTCAGGGTGACATGTAAATATATGTCAGGGTGACATGTAATGGGGGGTATTATCACTACATGAAGATGTCCATTAAGTAACTCATAATGGGACAGTATTATCATTCACACCTGAAAGTACATGCCAGCATGACAGATAATGGGGGTATATTATCACCACCACATGAAAATGCATGTCAGGATGACACATTATGGGTGAATTGTCTCCAACACATTTAAGTACATGTCAGAGTAATCACCATCACCACATGATGAGGTCCAATGAGTGTCTCATAATGGGTGGGTATTATCATTCACACTGGAAAGTGCATGTCAGTGTGATGCATAATGGGGGAATATTGTCATTACCACCTGAAAGTGCATGCCAGGATGACACATAATGGGGATATTATCATCTTCACATGAAAGTGCAAGTTAAGATGACACATAATGGGCATATTATAATTGTCATCACCTGAAAGTTCATGTCAGGGCAATACATAATTCTGGGGTATTACCATCACACATAAAAGTGCATGCCGGGGTGAGAAAATTGGGGGTATTGTCCTAAACACCTGAAAGTGCATGTCAGGGTAGCACATAATGGTAGGGTATTATCCTCATCACCTGAGAGTGAAGTTAGGATCACACATAATGTAGGGTATTATCATTACTTGCTGAAAGTCCATGTCATGGTGACACATATGGGGGGTATTATCATCACTACATGAAAGTGCATGTCAGGGTGACATGTAATGGGGTAATATCATTAGCACATAAAAGTGCATGGCAGGGTGACACATGATGGGGTATTATTATCACTACATGAACAGGTCCTATGGATGACACAAAATGGGGATTATTATCAACACCTGAAAGTGTGTGACAGGATGTCACATAATGGGAAGTTTTATCATCACCCCATCAACCTACTTGTCAGGGTGACACAATACGGGGGCATTATCATCACCACCACATGAGTTTCAATGGGTGACACATAATGAGGGGCATTATCATCACCATCTGAAAGTGCTTGTTAGGATGACATATATTAAGGGTTCTGTCATCATCGTCATCATCACATGCAAGTGCATATTTGAGTGATACATAAATTTGGAGAATTATCATCATTAAATGATGCGGTCCAATGGGTGACACATCATGTAGAATAGTATCACTAATTGAAAGTACATGACAGGGGGACAAAACAAATGAAAGCAGTTATTAACATTTCCAGAAGAAAGTGCCTGTCAGGGTGACAAATAATATCAGGTATTATAATCACCACCTGAAAGCGCATGTCAAGATGACACATAATTGGGAGGTATTATCATCACCACAAGAAAATGTATGTCAAGGTAACAAATAATGGGGCGGTATCATCACCACCTGAAAGTGCATGTCAGGTAATTCTGGGATATTATCATCAACATACAAAAACATATACCAGCTTGAGACATAATAGGGGTATTATCACCACCTGAATATGCATGCCATGGTAACACATAATGGGAGCTATTATCATCACCACCTGAAACTGCACCTCATGGTGACACATAATGGGGGTTGTTATCACACCTGAAAGTGCATGTCAGGGAGGTACATAATGGCGGGATATTATCATCACCTCCTGAATGTACATGCCATTGTGGCATATAATGGTGGGATATTATCTCCTAAATTACTTGTCAGGGCACTACATAATTGTAAGGTGTTATCCTTATGACATGAAAGTGCATGTCAGGGTGCCACATAATGTGAGGTATTATCATTACCACCTAAAAGTGCATGTCAGGGTGACACAATCTCAGGTATTATTACCACATGAAAGTGCATGTCAATATAATTGTGGCGGTATTATCATCATCTCAAAGTGCATGTCAGAGTGACACAATTTTGGACTATCATCACATTGTGACATGTGGTGCATGGATAACACATGAGGGGTTACTATCATAACCACCTGACAAAGCATGTCAGGGTGACACATAATGGGACAGTATTATCAGCAACTGAAAGTGCATGTCACAATGACTCATAATTGTATTATCACCAACAGAAAATGCATCTCAGGGTGACACATAATGGGCATGTTTATGATCACCACCTGCAAAATCATGTCAGGAAGACACATAATGGAGTGTATTATCATCACCACCTGAATGTGCCTGTCAGTGTGACACATAATAGGATGGCTATCATCGTAACCAGCTGAAAGTTCATATCAAGGTGACACATAATGGGGGTTTTATCATCACCCAAGTAAGGTGCATATCAAAGTGGCAAGTAATGGGTGGGTATTATCATCACCACCTGAAAGTTTATGTCAGGGTGACAAATAATTGTGTGGTATTATCACCACATAAAAGTGCATGCCAAGGTGACATATAATGGAGGTAATATTAACACCAGCTGAAAGTGCATGTCATGGTGACATATAATGCAGGAGTTATCACCACAAAAAACTGCATGTAGGGGTGACACATAGTGTGAGATATCATAAACAACTGACAGTGCATGTTAGGGAGAAACATAATTATCATTATGAAAGTGCATATCAGGGTGAAATATAATGAGGAGGTATTATCATCACCACCTGAAAGTGCATGTCAGGATAACGCATACTGGGGTTATTATCATCACCACCTGAATGGGCATATCAGGACCACACAAATCAGTGTGACACATAATGGGTTACTGTCACCACATGAAAGTGCATGCCAGGGTGTCACATAATGGAAGGGGTGTTACCACCACTGGAAAGTGCATGTCAGAGTGACATAATTGTGGGTATTATCCTCACCACATGAAAAATCACTGTCATAATGTCTTGATGGTGTTATCATCACCACCACCTAAAAGTGGCACATCATGGTGGAATATTATCACTTCCTGAATGTTCATGTCAGGATGACACATAATTGTGGGTTATTATAATAACCACATGAAAGTGCTTGACATGGTGACACATAATGGAGGGCACTGTCATTCATGCATGCATCCTCAACCTATTTTCCCATAGATTTACACATGGGGTTGGGGTGTCACTTCAACAGTGACAATCATCTAGAGCAAATGTTTACACCTCTGGGTGGCTAGCACTGCCATAGAAGTTCATCCACACCACACACTTGCACACAGACACACCATGTATGGCCAATTTAGAGTGTTCAATCCACCTACTACATCTTTTGAATGTGGGAGGATACCAGAGAACCCAGAGAAAACCTATGCAAATACATTGAGGATGTGCAGACTCCACATAGAAGGCACCCTAGCCGAGAATTGAACTGGGAAACCTCATGCTTTGAGGCAACAGTGATATCCACTGTGCCATTGTGCTGCCCGGTGGGGGGGGGGGTATTATCATCATCACCTGAAAGTGCATGTCAAGGTGCCACATAACTGTGAGGTACTACCATTACCACCTAAAAGTGCATGTCAGGGAGACACATGATTTTGAGGTATCACCACATCACTGGGTCCAATGGATGACATGTAATGGGTGGATTAGCATGACCATCTGAAAGAACATGTCAGGGTGACACATAATATGGTGCTATTATCATCACCACAAGAAAGTGCATATCAGGATGGCAGATAATGTGGGGTTATCACCACCTGAAAGATCATGTCAGGAAGATACATTTATTTATTTATTTATTTATTTTACATTTGTTAACCGGGAGAGTCCGACTGGATACATGTCCATTTTCAGCGGAGGCCCGGGGAGAAAAGCTCCAAGTACATAACAGACATATGAACATTGTTAATGCAAAAAAAGGAAGATAGTTGAGTTCTAAATACAATATAAAGATACATCACATCTTGGGAAAAAAATAACAGCAGCATATAAAAAACATAGGTCAGTTACAAAGGCGCCTTGTTAAAAGCGGTTAAGGATAGTGAGGTAAGAGAAGGGTAAATGATAGTGGTTAATCAGGTTTGGAACAGGGACATTGCCAGAGAGTATTGAGATGGGGTTTAAGCTTTTTTTTGAATTGTAGGAGTGAGGGTTCTGAGGTGAGCATGGTCGGTAGGGAGTTCCACATTTTACCTACAAAGTTTGAGAATAGAGAATCCCCAGCAGAATTATTGGCTTTGGTAGTTTGAGCCAAGATCTTATTGGAGGAGCGTAAAGATTGCAGGTTAATATAGGGGTGAATGATGTTTTTCAGAGCTGGTGTTTTCTCTGGGTGATACAGTATCTGGTGAGCCGTTTTGAGTTGGTTGAAATGGAGTTGGCTGGAAAACTGTAACCACCCTAGTTGCTTCAAGTTAGTGCAGTGGTGCATTCTAAAGGTGGAATTTGTGGCAAATCTAGCTATGTGATTGTAACAAGAAGCAAGTTTGTTAAGGGTTGTCTTGTTTAGGTTTGTAAAGAGGGGGAGGCATAGAAAAGAGTTGATAGTAGGTGTGTGATGGCAATTGTAATTTTAGCGTGAGGAGTGAGAAAGTGTTTTACTTTAGAGAGAGCCAAGCTTTTTATTGACGGTTTTGATGGTAAGATTGAAATGGGTGTCAAATTTAAGTGAGTTATCAATGGTAACACCTAATAGCTTTGTGTGAGCTTCTGGTGATATAGTGATTCCATTGGAGGATGTAATAGAGAAGGTGGGGGGAAGAGTCTTGTTAGTGGGTGAGAAAGTAAGTAGTTTTGTTTTGTTAGGGTTGAGAACTAGTTGTCGACTTGAGAACCATTTTTCTATTAGGTTGAAGGTGTCTTGGGTTGAAGCAGTGAGGTCTGCCAGGTTGGAGGCAGTGCTGATGATAGTCGAATCATCTGCATATTGAATGCATGTGGCATGGGGGGTGATTGTGGGCAGGTCATTAACAAAGATGGTGAAGAGAAGAGGGCCAAGAATAGATCCTTGGGGAACTCCAAGTGTAACAGGTAGGCATGTAGATAATTTGTCCTGCCATAGAACAGCCTGTTGCCTATTGGACAGGTAGGATTGGAACCATTTCAGCGTGGAATTGCTGAGTGATATTTTTATTAATGTATGGAGGAGTTGAATGCGGTTCACCATATCAAAGGCCTTGGAGAGGTCTAAGAAAAGAGCAGATGATAGTTTATTATTGTTTCTGAAGTTATTGATGGTATTAGAAAAGGATAGTAGGGCTGATGTGGTACTGTGATTTGGCCTGAAGCCATGTTGGGAGTTAGCTAGAATTTTATTTTTGGTGAGGTGTTCCATCAGTTGTTTGTGGACACACTTTTCCATAATTTTGGCCAGGGGTGAGAGTATAGCTATAGGTCTGTAGTTGGTTAGCTCTAGGTGTACTGTCATCTCCACCTAAAAGTGCATGTCAGGGAAACACATAATGGGTTGGGATTATTGTCACCAGCTGAAAGTTCATGTCAGGATGTTACATGATGGGGTTATTATCATCACCACCTGAAAGTGCATGTCAGAATGTTAGATAATAGCGGTTAGTTCTGATGGGTGAAATATAATGGGGGCATTACCCACATCACCAGAAAATGCATGTCAAACAGACACATAATGGGGGTTATTATTATCACCATCTGAAAGTGCTTGTTATGGTGACACATGGAGGTTATCACCATTTGAAAGTTTACATCAGGGTGACCAAATAATTGTGTGGTATTATCATCACCACATAAAAGTGCATGTCATAGTTACACATATTTTGGGGTATTACTATCACCATCAAAAAGTGCATGACAGGGTGACACATAATAGGAGTATTAGTATCACCGCATGAAAGTCCACATGAGAGTGACACAATGATAGGTATTATCATCACCACATGAAAGTTCATGTCAGGGTGTCACATAATGGAAGGGGTGTCATCATCATGCGAAAGTGCATGTCAGAGGGACACGAAATCTCCAAATGAAAGTGCATGTCAAGGTGACATACAATGTGGAAGTATTATCATCACCACATCATGAGGTCTGAAGGATAACACATAATTGGGGTTATCATCATCACTATCTGAAAATGCATGGCAGGAAGACACATAATGGAGGAGTATTATCCTTACCACATGGAATTTATGTCAGGGAGACATGGATGGAAGGTTTTATCACACCACCTGAAAGTACATATCAAGGTGACATGTAATGGTGAGGTATTCGCATCACCACCTGAAAGTGAATTTCAGGGAGAACATCATGAGTTCCAATGGGTGACACAATTGGGAGTATTATCACTACCACCTGAATGTGCATGTCAGGGTTACACATATTGGGGGCATTACTATCCCACCTGAAAGTTCATGTCAGGGTGTTACATACTAAGAGTATTAGTATAACCACATGAAAGCCCATGTCAAAGTGACACATAATGAGCAGTATTATCATCACCACATAAAAGTGCATGTCAGGGTTTTACATAATGGAAGACATGCTATCATTGTCATTAACTGAAAGTATACTTCAGGGTGACAAATACTGGGGTCATTATCATAAACACCTGAAAGTGCATATAAGGGTGAGACAGAGTGGGGGGATATTATCACCACCACAAACTGAAAGTTTATGTCAACCACTTAATTGTGTGGTTTTATCATCACTGTATAAAATTGAATGCCAGGGTGATATAATAGAGAGTATGCTTATTACCAGCTGAAAGTGAATATCAGGGTGAAACATACTGGGAGTATTACTATCACCACTTGAAACTGCATGTCAAGGTGACACAAAATGGTGTGGTAGTATTATCGCCACCTGAAAGCTCATGACAGTATGCACATAATGGGTATTAGCATCACCACATAGAAGGACACATCAGGGTGACACATAATGGGAAGTATTATCATCACCACCTAAAAGTGCATGTCAGGGTGACATAATGATGGTATTATCATGACCACCACAAACTGCATGTCAGGCTAATGCATAATGAGTGGTTATTAGCACCACCTGAATGTACATGTCATCCTGACACAACAGGGCATATTACCATCACCACCTGAATGTGCATGTCAAAGTAACAAACAGGGAGGTATTATCATCATCACCAGCTGAAAGTTCAAGTCAGGGTGACACATAATGAGGGCTTTCTCATCACCGGTGTAAACTTTATGTCAGGGTGACACATAATGGGGAATATTATCATCACTACATGAAAATGATTGTCTGAGTGATATATAATGAGTGTGTATTACCATCACCACATGATGAGTTCCGATGAGTGACACTTAATGGGGGTATTACTATCACCATCTGAAAATGCATTTCAGGGTGACACATAAAGGTGGGGTATTAGCTCTACATGATGATGTCCAATGGGTGACATAATGGGGAAGCATTATCATAAACACCTGAAAGCCCATGTCAAGGTGGCACATAATGGAGAGGTATCATCCTCACCACATGGAAGTTCGTGTCAGGAAGACATGTAATGGGAGTTTCTATCATCATCGCCTGAAAGTTCTTATCATGGTCACACATAATGGGAGGTATTATCATCACTACAAGAAACTGCATGTAAGGGTGACCCATAATTGGGATTATTATCATAAACAACTGAAAGTGCATATCAGGGCAACACATAATGGGGAGCTATTATCATCACCACCTAAAAGTGCATGTAAGAGTGACACAACTCTGGGAGCATTATCATAACCACCTGAAGGTTTAAGTCAGAGTGACACATAATTATGTGGTATTATCACCACATAAAAGTGTATGTCAGGGTAACACATACTGGGGAGATATTATAAGTGCATGTCAGGACAACACAAAGGGGGTATTAACATCACCACATGAAAGTGTATGTCAGGGTGTTACATAACTGGGGATACTGTCATCATTACTTGAAAGTGCACATCAGGGTGACACATAATTGTGCGTATTATTATCACATGAAAAATCATTGTCAGAGTGACACATAATGGTATTACCACCACCACCACCTGAAAATGCCTGTCAGGATGGCACATAATGGTGGTATATTATCACCTCTTGAACTTTCATATCAGGTTGGCACATAATTGTGGGGTATTATATTTACCAGAAACTCAATGCTTTGCAAGTATGGTGTGCTCAGCCAAACCAATGACAATCCAAACACCAACGGCCAGCAATCGCAATACCAAAACACTAAAATCTGTAGTGAACAATTAGATTTTTATTCTGTATTCATGTTCAAACCGGTTTCGGCTACCCAGCCTTCATCAGTGAATAAAGTTCTTCACTGATGAAGGCGATGGTGTTTGGAGTATTATATTCACCACATGAAGGTGAATGTCAGGGTGACACATAATGGGGGCCATTGTCATTCATCCATCCTCAACTCCTTTTCCCATTGATTTACATATGGGGTCAGGATGTCACATCAAAAGTGACAATTATCTAGAACAAATGTTTACACCATCAGGTGGCTAGCACTGCCATGGTAGTTAATCCACATGACACACTTGCACACACACACTCACACGTATGGCCAATTTAGAGTGTCCAATCCAACTACTATGCTTTTGAAATGTGGAAGGAACCGGAGCACCCAGAGGAAACCTATGCAATCAGATGGAAGATGTGCAGACTCTGCACAGAAGGCACCCTAGCCAAGAATTGAACCAGAAGATCTCATGCTTGCAGGTGACAACAGTATCCACTGTGCCATTTAGTGGGGGCATTATCATCACCACCTGAAAGTGCATGTCACGGTGACACACAATTTGAAGCTATTATCATCACCACATGAAAGTGCATATCAAGGTAGCACATAATTGTGAGGTATTATCATCACCACTTGAAAGTACATGTTAGGGAGACACATTTTGGTGGTATTATCACCACATCATGAGGTTCACTGGACGACACATAATGGGGGATTACCACGACCACCTAAAAGAGCATGTCTGGGTGACACATAACAATCGGCTATTATCACCACAAGAAAGTGCATATCAAGATGATGCATAATGGGGTGTATTATCATCAGCAACTGAAAATGCATGTCTAGGTGACGGTTTAATATCAGAATTGCGAACGTCACTCGGTCGAACATTGTATAGTCGAATGCATATGGTAGGAAACACAAATGTCGAAGACAGTATAATCAATCGGGAATGGTTTTACCATGGGTCGAGGTAGGTGTACAGTATAATACCCTACTACAAACATCCTCCCTACCTCGACCCATGGTAAAACCGTTCCTCGATTGATTATACTGCCTTCGACATTTGTGTTTCCGACCATATGCGTTCAACTATACAACGTTCGACCGAGTGACGTTCGCAATTCTGATAGTAAACCCTAGGTGACACATAATTGGGGGTATTATCATCACCACATGCAAATACATCTCAAAGTGACACATAATGGGGGGGTTATCATCACGACCTAAAAGAACATGTCAGGGAGACACAATGGGGGCTGTTCTCATCTCCACATGAACGTGCATGTCAGAGTGACACAATGGGGTGGAATTATCATCACCACAGTAAAGCGCATATTAGATTGACACATAATAGGGGTATTATCATCACCACCTCAAAGTGCATGTGAGGGTGTCACATAATGTGGGTTATTAGCATCACCATATGAAAGTGATTGTATGACACAATGAAGATGCATTATCATCACTACCTGATCAGTTTCAATGGGTGACACATAATGGGGTTATTACCATCAACACCTGAAAGTGCATGCCAAAGTGCCATATAGTGGAGAATATTACCATCATGACCTGAAAGTGCATGTTAGGGTGACACAAATGTGGAGTATTTTCATCACTACATGATGAGGTCCAATGGGAGGCACATAATGGGGGTATAGTCATCATCACCTGAAAGTGCTTGTCAGGGTGGCACAGTGGGTGGTATTAGCCTTATCACCAGAAAGTGCATGTCAGGCACATAATGGGAATTATCAACTCCTGAAAGTGCATGCCAGGATGTCAGGGTGACATGGATGGGGAGAATTATCACCACTTGAAAGTGCATATCAGGATGACACATAATGGTGAGGTATTAGCATCACTACGTAAAAGTGAACTTCAGGGTGACACAATGTGGGGACATTATCTTTACCACATGAAAGCACATGTCAGGGTGACACATAATAAGAATACTGTTATCACCACCTGAAAGCAAACGTCAGGTTGACACATAATGAGGAGTATTATCTTCAGCAAATGAAGTCTGATGGGTAACATATAATGGGTGGATATTATCACCATCTGAAAGTGCATGTCAAGGGGACACATAATGGGGGTATTGTCACCACCTGAAAATGCATTTCAGAGTGAAACACATTTGTAAGGTATTATCATCACCATCAGGAGCTGCATGTCAGCATGACACATAATGAGGGCATTATACCACCATAGCTCTCAACTGTCCAGATTTTTACAGAACATCCAGATTTGTGCCTCATATATTTGGTCTGTTCCTCATAAAATGTGTGGTTTTCTGGCAAATCACTGGGATGATCCAAGGATTGGAGTCATTAAGTAATGACATACACCTGAGATTCAGACTTCAAATCCTTCAGAAAATGTATAACAGAATCCGTTACTCTAGCAACTTTCTAAGAACAATATTTACAATCTATCCCTATTTTTGGGCCTTTGTCCCCCATTTTGTCAGGCTTTGTCCATATTTCCTGTATTAATAGGTTGAGAGGTATGATCACCACCTGAAAGTGCCTGTCAGGGTGGCACACAATAGGAGGCATTGTCATTTATTCATATATCCACAATGCCTTTTCCAATTGACTTACACATGAGGTTGGGGTGTCATTTCAAGAGTGACAATCATCTAGAGCCAACGTTTACACCACCTGGTGGCTTGCACTGCCACCATAGTTCATCTACACCACACACATTCACACATATGGCCAATTTAGAGTGTCCAATCCACCTACCACATGCCTGATCTAAAGAAGGCATTATGCCGAAAGCGCTTGTCCTGTCTTTGAGTTGTCAGTGGATTTTTTATTAAAGTTCGGATTTTTATCATTCATCTGTGGTGATATGCTCCTTGTTTTCCTGTTTTTCTGGGAGCGTACTTCAGTGGTGTTTACCTGAATTACTTCTGAACCACATGCCTTTGGAATGTGAGAGGAAACCGGAGTGCCCAGAGGAAAAATCATACAAACACAGGCAGGACATGCAGAATCTGCATAGAAGACACTCTACCTGAGAATCAAATTAGGAAACCTCATGCTCTGAGGTGACAATGCTATCTGCTGTGCCACTGTGCTGCCCAGAGGGGGCATTAACATCACCAACTGAAAGTGCATGCCAAGGTGGTACATAATTTTGTGTTATCATCCTCACATCATGAGGTCCAATGCGTGACACATAATGGGGGATTATCATGACCACCTGAAAGGACCTGTCAGTGTGGCACACAATAGGGGGTATTAACCATTACCACATGCAAATGCATCTCAGGGTGAAAGATAATGCAAGGATTTATTATAATCACCTGAAAGATAACATCAGGGAGGCCCAGAATTTGGGGGTATTGTCAGCACCACATGAAAGTGCACCTGCAGGACTGCATGGATAAGGCAATCCCAAGCAAAACAAAGACTCTTTGTACCAAAGGCAAGCATCCAGTCTGGTGGACCCCAGCCATTAACAAACTCTACAACAAAAGGAGGAAGCTACTACAAGATAGAGCAAAATCCTTAAAAGGTAAGACACCCTTGATCACTATAAGTAAAAAACTAAGAGCTCTCATAAAATCATCCAAAGCAAATTTTGAGAGAAAAATAGCTAAAGACTCAAAAGACAATCATAAGGCCTTCTTTAGCTATGTTAGAAACCTGGGAGGAAACTCCCAGATATGCTCAGAACTAGTTCAAAATAATGTGAAGATTACTGATCCTACAGACATTGCCAACATACTGGCTGACAGGTTCAGTGCAAACTTCTCCACCCCAAAAGGAGAGATATCTATACCAAGCGATTGCAGCCCCCCAAACATCTCCAACGCCCAAGTGAGAACTGCTCTCTCCAAAGCAAAAAACACAGCATCCATGGGACCTGATGGTGTCCCGGATGTGTGCTCCACGAACTCAACGAGGAATTAAACCCACAGCTAGGACAGCTGTTTAATCATAGTCTTACCTCTGGATACGTACCCAGGGAGTGGCGCACTGCAACTGTGGTCCCACTTCACAAAGGCGGTGCCTCCACCGACCCTGGAAATTACCGGCCCATTAGCTTGACAAGCCTTATCTGCAAAGCCATGGAGAGGATCATAATGGACCTCATAAATAAAGACATAGGGAATTTGCAGACTTTGGATCCATCCCAGTTTGGCTTTGTCAAAGGCAGATCATGCCTTCTAAACTTGGTTGACTTTTTCGAAACAGTCACCAAAGCCATTGATGAGGGAAAGGCAGTCCATACAGCCTACCTCGATCTGGCGAAGGCCTTCGATACAATACCCACTCGGGTATCATTGAAAAACTCATCAGCTTAAATGTTAACCCATACATCACAAGATGGGTTGCAAACTGGCTGAGTGACAGGACCCACAGGGTCAGAGTTGCTGGCGCCATGTCAGACTCAAAGCCTGTCACAAGTGGTGTACCACAGGGCTCAGTCCTGGGCCCACTCTTGTTTGGCATCTACTTTTCCGAAGTACAAGCAAACACAGGAGGGTTATGGCTGACAAAGTTTGCAGATGACTGCAAACTGGGCGCCATAGTAGAAAACACATCTGACACAGATATCCTTCAGAAGGGTCTCACAGAAACAGATAACTGGTGCCAGAGCCATGGCCTAAAGTTAAATGCCAAAAAATGCATAGTCATACCCTTCGGGAAAAACAAGGTTACCCCTAGCTACCAAATAGGTGGCAATCCACTGAGCACAGAAGAAGTTATCAGGGACCTGGGGACCCAGGTTGATAGTAGTCTGTCATTCGACACCCATGTAGCTAAAGTAGTTAGGAAGACCTTCTACATTGCCCACCTTATCATGAAGGGAATCTCATCTAGATCAAGGGAGGTCATAGTCTCCCTTTACTCATCACTCATCAGACCAATGATTGAGTACAATGCCCCATTCGGAATGTATCTGACCCGACACTTGCAGCAGCTGGAGAGGCCACAAAAGTTCCTCACCAAAAGGATAAAGGGTCTCAAACATCTGTCCTATGCTGCCCGACTGAAAGAACTCCAGCTCTATTCAGTCGCTTACCGCTTGCTCAGAAGTGACCTTTGCCTAACATACAAGGCCATGTCAAACCCAGATTTGATGAATATGCTTCACCTCAAAAAATCTAGATCCGTCAGAGCCACAAGGGCGGGAGACTTAAATCTCGACACGGCTATTAATAGAACGTGCTGGAGGGATAGATTCATCACCCAAAGACTCCCTATGCTGTGGAACAAAATCCCGGTATATGTGAGGCAGAGCACCTCGCTGGCCTTGTTCAAGAGAAATCTTGACCAATGGATGGGAGATCGCAGATATACCCCAGGGATTACCTCAGTGTCACTGCTCGACAGAGGCACAGCAAAATAATGGGTATAGTTCCCCATACTAAAGGGGTGGCGTAAGCCACAAAACTATGGGCTAGGCTTGTAAATGCCCTCGGGCAGATAGCCTAGTATGAACCTATGAACCTATAAAAGGCATGTCAGGGTGACACATAATGGGGGGATATTATCATCACCACTGCAAAGTTCATGTCAGGGTGACACATAATGGGGTGGTATTATCATTGTCACTAGCTGAAAGTTCATGATAGGATGACACATAATGGGGGTATCACCCTAGTAAAGTGAAAGTCAAGGTGACACATAATGAGGGTATTATCCTCCTCACCAGAAAGTGCATGTGAGAGAGGCACAAAATGAAGGGGTATTTTCAGCAGCACATGAAAGTGCATGTCAGGGTGACTTAAAAGTTGGGGTATTATCAAAACATGATAAGGTCCAATGGGTGACAGATAAAGGGGGTATTATCAATATCACCTGAAAGTGCATGCCAAGGTGACACATAATGGGGATATTATCACCAGATGATGAGGTCCAATACCTGACATATAATAGGGGGGTATTATCATCACCATCCAAAGGTGAATTTCAGGGTGGCATTTAATGGGGGTTATTATCATCACCACATGAAAGTGCATGGCAGGGTGACACATAATAATGGGGAATATTGTCATCACCAACTGAAAGTGCACGTGAGGTTGACAATGTGGGGTATTATCTTCAACACATGATAAGGTCTATTGGTTGACATATAATGGGGGTTATTATCATCACCTGGTATTATCACTACCACCTCAATGTGGATGTCAGAGTGAAACATAATTGTGGGATATTATTATCACCACCTGAAAGTGCATGTGATGGTGACACATAATGAGGGTATTATCATCACCACATGTAGGTGCATGTCAGGGTGACATATAATAGGGGTATTACCATCACCAGATAATGAGGTCTGATGGTTGACACATAACGGGATGGTATTATCATCACTTCCTAAAAATGCATGTCAGTATGATACATAATTATGGTGTATTATAATCACATTAAAGTGTATGTCAGGATGACATGATTTGGGGGTATTATTACCACATGAAAGTGCATGTCAGGGTGACATATAAAGGGGGCAATGTCAGCACCATATGAAAATCCATAACAGGGTAATATATAGTTAGGGATATTATTATTACCACCTGAATGTCCTTGTCAGGGTGACCCATAATGGAGGCATTATCACCATCTGAAAGTGCATGCTGGTGTGACAAATAATGGGGGTATTATCATCACACATGACAGTGTATGTCAGGGTGACACAATGGAAGGGTAATATCATCACTACTAAAAGTACATGATAGAATGATACAAAATGGGGGATATTGTCAGCATCACCACCTGAAAGTTCATGTCAGGGCATCAAATAATTGTCAGTTATTATCATCATCACCCCATGAAAGTGCATGTCAGGGTAACACATAATGGGGGTATTATCACCACCACCTGAATGTGCCTGTCAGGGTGACACATAATTGTGAGACATTATCACCATTACTTAATGAGATATGAGAGGTGACATAAAGCAGGGTATTATCACCACCTAAAAGTGCCTGTCAGGGTGACGCCCAGTGGGGGTATTATCATCACCACCTGAAAGTGCATGTCAAGGTGACACATAATGGGGAGGGATTATCACCACATGATGAAGTCCCATGGGTGAAACAAAATGGGGGAGTTCATCACCACATGAAATTGCATGTCAGGGTGACACATAATGGGGATATTATCACCACATGATGAGGGTTGGATTGATGACACATAATAGAGGGTATCATCATCACATGAAATGTATGTCAGGGTGACTTTAAACAGTTAACAGACATCTTCATTAAAAGTAAATTAGCATACATTTGGGATACAGGCAACCCCCATTGCTACTCCACTAATCTGTCTAAAAAGTCCCCTTCACAAGTAACAAATTATATAGAATAGAAGGTTGGCATAATGGTTAAGGTGTTAACCTTGCAGACACAAGATGCAGGGTTTGATTCTCACATGGGGTAATTGGATAGGCTTAAAATGGCCCACAAGGGCAGTTAGCCTAGTACTAATCTATGAACCTAGATTCATAAATTCTGTAATTTAATGTCTTGCATTTTCAAAAAATTAAATTCTAATAGGGAATCTACAAACCGATTCATTTCTTGTTCATGGGCCATGGTGGTAAACAAAAGATCCATAATACTTATAGTAACAAAAATTAGGTCATCTTTATACAGAGAGTCATCCACAAAAAAGTCTCAAAAATCCTTTAAAATATAGTGGCTGTTGTTGCAGAATGGTTTCCATGTGCAAGAATGGAGGAGTGGTTGGTAGAGTGAGATTTAGTTTGATCGATCTGGAGTGAGGCAGTCAATTCAGAAAATTTGTGGAGGATGGGGGGAGGACGGTTATCATGGATTTGTAGAGTTATACCTATAGCCAAAACTATTAAACACAGTTGTCACTTCTTACGAAATGGATGGCTGCAAGTCACACAAAGTGACTGAAGATTTATATTAACCCATCAAATGTTGACCACTGGGTGTGCCCCTTCCCACTATCCAGCTAACAACACCTCACTTTCCAGGAGTATCACCTAAGATCACATAACTGGGAATTATGGCCATTAGCCAGCCTTGCATTTAATTAGCTGCTGAGGAGAAGACATTCTGTAAGACCACTCCTAAAGCCACTTATCCAAGTACAATAGAAATTACACAAATTGAAACAGGCTTAAGGAGACTGAATCATTCTGGTAAGGAATTCAACTGTAAGTGAACTATGATAACTGTTACCTTATTTTCAGTAAGAACAACTTCTACATCCCATGTCCCTCTAGCAGCCATGTTACCTATGCATACAAGTTACAAAGTACAACCTGAGTCTCTGCTTAAGAAAACCATGGGTTAAGTTTTCATATGACAGTGTATGTTTTGCCATCATTTAGATGCATTAATCTTTGTGTGTCTTTATTAAATGTTTTATATTTTTGTTGATTGTGTTGTGCTGTGTATACAGTATTGAATGACCTATTTAACATTTGCCCCATACACTGAATTCATCAAGTGAGGTTTTCATTTTTGCTGACATGGAATCATTTAAGACAAAAGCAATGTTTATGTGTTTTTGCAAAGGGCAGGGCCCTATACCCATAGTGTCTAACATATACTATCTCCAAGGTTGCACTGCATTGGACAAGTATAAGATACTTCTGGCACCATTTCAGGGATTGGAACATCCTTTTACCTGCTTTTCACTCAGAGGTAAATAGAATATACAGCAGTGCAAACTCAGATGCAATATATTTAGAGGACTGGAGAGGTATGGGGTTCAACACCCAACACTGGGGGCAGGAAGCCATCCAGCAAAATAAATGTTTTTTGAATTCCAAAATCTACAAGTATCATATAATCATAATATTTCCTGTGAAAAGCTCATTATTATGTATTAATGGAAAATGGTCTGTAGTATTGTCTAATTGATGAATATTTTATGTATATTATGTATCCATAATATTTTACCTACTGCCTTGATCATGGCTGAAAAGGGTTTTTGGATTAGCCACCTATCTAGTTAAATATACAAGAATCAACATATGCCTGGGTCCTGGCTGAAGACAGGTCTTTAGTCACCTTCCTGGTTAAATATACACAATTTTGGACTAGCTACCTTGTTAAAGATACAAAATTCAGATTTGAATGATTTTTTTTCTCTCTATACTAGTCACCTACCTATTAAATATACAAAACGCAGAATAGACATGCTCAGACCCTAACACTGAATTTATTTTGTGAAGTCACTACCTCCCAACTCCTTTTCCTTAGATTTCTTTATTCCAGTCAGCCACTGTTTAAAGTATTCAGCCTGCATAACCCAAAGTTTTAGGAATTATCACACATGATTTTGTTTCAGACAGTTGCAGAGAACTTTTAACAGCTCGTCCTGCAAACTGTATTACTTTACAGTCTGGCCAAAAATTTCCCAGAGCAGTGCCTTTTGTGTATTTATAGTGCTCTGACTCCACACAAGCAGAACAATGCTGCAGTTTATTTTTACTTATTTGCTATTTTTTTGATCGGGTCAGTGGTGCTGGTCTGTTGAATTTTTTTTAGCGACAACCCAGACTCAAAGAGCAGTTTTATATAACATACAATGTATTTAATCACCAACAGTTCATACTTGTATTCATTAATACATACTTTATTCTATACATAGAATCAAATAGAAGAGTAGTAAATATAACTTTTAGTTATGTACTTACCATAACTTTAGATGTTTGGGATCCATCTCGCCTACATTCTGTACTGATGGGCTCGGAGCCGATCCCTCGGCTCCGACTCGGCACGCTATGCTATAGAGCGAGGCCTCTTATTGGCTGAGCTATTTCTTATCCCAGGATGCACCACCACTAATCCCCCAGATCTTGTTTGTCCGCATTCATGCACACATGCACAACTTGTTTATATAACATTGTTAGATGTTTCAAGATGAAACAACAGGATTCGGACCTTCTGATATCCTCTGATCTCCAAGGAAGGGGGAAGGAGGGTGGGTTATTGGGAATGTAGGTGAGATGGATCCCAAACATCTAAAGTTATGGTAAGTACATAACTAAAAGATGTTATGTGATCCTATCTCGCCTACATTCTGTACTGATGGGACAGCGTCCCTAGCACCTAAATCCTGGGTGGCTCATTGGAAAACACTCCTGAGCACTGTGGAACCAAATGAAGCTCGTCCTCTAGATGCCACATCCAATTTGTAGTGGGAAATGAAGGTGTGCGGAGAAGACCATGTAGCCACAGCACAAATGTCACTAATGGCAAGCTTAGAATGAAATGCTATCGAAGTAGCCATAGCCCTTGTAGAATGAGCTTTGACAGAGGTGGTAAGCTCTTTGTTAGAATAAGAATAAGCTTGAGTAATACAGTCCCTGATCCATTTGGCAATAGTGACCTTTGTGACAGCTTTGCCCAATTTATTGTCTGCAAAGGATACAAACAACTGATCTGTTTTCCTTGTTTGTTTGGTCCTGTCTAAATAAAAACGCAACTGCCTGTGGACATCTAATGTGTGGAATATGAATTCCGCTTTGTTAGAAAATTTTGGAAAGAAGACTGGAAGTTCTAATGATTGTTGTAGGCAGAAACCGGAACAAACTTTAGGGACAAAGGAAGGATTTGGCCTGAGAGATACTCTGTCTTTGTGAAAAACTAAGTACGGAGGTTTCGCAGACAAAGCTTGAAGCTCTGAAACCCTTCTGGCAGAAGTGATCGCCACCAGAAAAGCAGTCTTCCACGATAGAAATTTTAAATCACATGTCACTGCCGGTTCGAAGGGGAAGGAAGTTAAGGCACGTAACACCACATCGAGATCCCATGGAGGAGCAGGATGAGAAATCGGAGGTCTTAAGAGCGCAGCACCTTTCAAGAAGGTCTTACACAATCTGTTGCTCATTAAAGGTGGGTTTATAGATTCGTGAAAATTGGAAATAGCTGCCAATTGAACCTTGATGGTAGAGACTGAAGAGCCTTGATTGAAAAAAGAAGTTAAAAATTTTAGTACCTCCGATACGGGAATAGTGATGGGATCCAAGCCCCGGAGTGGAGCCCAAATAGCAAATCTTTTCCATTTGCTAGAATACAATTTCTTTGTAGCAGACTTGTGGGCCGAAGATAAGATGTGTACCACTTCTGGATCCAATGTATGACTCCTGACTATAGTCGGAAGAGGAAGAGCCAAGCTGTCAATTTTAAGGTGTGAAGGGACTGGTGAAATAGTCCCGACTGATGAATCAAAAGGTCTGGGATCTGATCCAGGAACCATGGACCTTCCAGAGCATACTTCCGAAGATAGGGGAACCATACTTGACGAGGCCAGTAAGGAGCAACTAAGATCATTTTGCTCCCCAAGAGAGATGCCTTTTGTATCATCCTGGGAAGGAGAGGAACTGGAGGGAAGGCATAAAGCAAGCCGGTGGGCCAAGGACAGGCTAGTGCATCCATGGGGCTCTTCCCCGGAGCCGGGGTGAGGGAGAAGAACTTTTTGCACTTCGCATTTAGAGGAGCAGCGAAGAGGTCGCAACACGGAACTCCCCATTTGCTGAAAATCTGATTTGCCACCGTGATGTTCAGAGACCATTCGTGAGGAGAGAGGATGGTTCTGCTCAGTCTGTCGGCTATCACATTGGACTTGCCTGGGATATGAGTAGCCACTAGGAAGCGTTTGGTCGACACTGCCCATTCCCAAACCCTCATGGCTTCTCTGCAAAGAGGGTAGGATCTGGTCCCTCCCTGTTTGTTCAAGTACCAGACCACTGACATGTTGTCTGAGTGAACGGCAATCACGCCCTGAGGGAGGTAATCGTGAAGGGCTTGAAGGGACTGAAGCACCGCCCTCATTTCTAGAATGTTGATATGAAGTAGGGTCTCTTTTGGGTGCCATTTGCCTTGGACTGACCTGCCCAGGGAATGCCCCCCCACCCCATCTGAGAGGCGTCCGTGGTCAAAGTGGCCGCAGGAGGAGGTAGAACAAAGGGTCGTCCCTGATCCAAATTGGAGGGCACTAGCCACCAGCGAAGGTCCCATTTGCAGGTTTCCGTGATCCATATGAGGTGACTGAGAGGGAGTTCCTGAAAGGACCACTGAGCTGAAAGAAGCCACTGGAGAATTCTCATGTGCAACCTTGCAAGGGGAACTAGAAGAACCGTGGCGGACATGGATCCCAATAGTTGCAGGACCATTCTGGCTGGGGCTTTGGATCTGGGAAGTAAGGCTCGAACTTGAGACTGTATGGTTTGTATTCTGTCTGTAGGTAGATAGACCCGCATTCGGTTTGAGTCTATCTCTACCGCTATGAATCTTATGCGTTGAGATGGCAGCAACACAGACTTTGGCCAATTGAAGGTGATTCCAAGGGAATTGCCCAGTGATATAGTGGCCTGTAGGCTCCGCAATAGTAGATGCTTGGAGGTGGCAGTTAGGAGCCAGTCGTCTAGATACAAAAACACCTGGAATCCTAGACTTCTCAGGTGAGCAGTCACGACCGCCAAACACTTGGTGAACACCCTGGGGGCTGTGGTGAGACCAAAGGGCAGCGGAACTGAAAATGACTGCCTCCTAGGCTGAAGCGCAGATGTCTCCTGGACGCTTGATGTACCATAATATGGTAATAAGCATCCTTGAGATCTATGGAGCACATCCAAACACCTTTCTCCAGCAATGGGAGAATGGTTTGTAGGGTGACCATTCGGAACTTGGACTTTCTGACTGAACGGTTTAGAATACTGAGGTCCAAAATGGGTCTCAAGTCCCCGGTCTTTTTTGTCACCAAAAAGAATCTTGAGTAAGTCCCTAATCCGATCTGGTCTGCGGGGACCGGTTGGATGACTCCTTTTTGCAGCAGCTTTGAAACTTCTGAGACTGCAGTTTCCCGTTGACTGGGTGGCGGGTCTGGGATTTTTTTGGACTGAGGTGGAGAGTGAGAGAAAGGGATGGTGTAACCTCCGGCGATAATTCGAAGCACCCATCGGTCCTGAGTGATACCTTCCCAGGCTTTTAGGTGCTTCGAAAAATGACCCCCAACTGGCTCCGGAGCTGCACAGTCGGGCAATCCCTCAGGGACTGTGAACGGCTGAAGAGCCACGAAAGGACTCGTGGTCTCCAGTGTTGCAAGGACCTCTGCCGCCTCTGGGACAGCGTCTTCCGGAAGAATTTCCCCCCCGCCTCTGGAAGGGGGATCATCCTGCTGAGAGGGGTAAGGCTTCTGAGATCTACGGAACCACATTTTCCCTCCTCTTTTAGCCTTGGGATAAGGCCGAAAGGGAGTGGAAAATCGTGCCCCTACGGCAGTCAAAGTCTTACCCTCCTGCTCGCAGCGGGTCAGTGTGTCCTTTACCTTGGGTCCAAACAGGGAGGACCCATCAAAGGGGGCGTCGGCAAAGGAAGACTTAAAGACCTCCGCGAAATGACACAGGCGGAGCCAGGCTTGTCTCCGTAGAGCAATGCCTGTACCCGCCGCTCTACTCGCCCCTTCGGCCGCATAAGAAATGAGCCTCATGGACAAGTTTGAAATGGACGACAGTGTAGCCAGCTGAGAGCCAACCGTCTGGGCCAGCTCCTCAGGCAGGTAAGGTAGTTCAAGGACCTTAATGTAAAGGCCGCTGACCTTAGGGTGCGCTTTCCGTACCGATCCATGCTCCTAGACTCCTTATTAGGAGGATGGACAGATGTCGAAGCCTCTACTACATCTTGCTGGGTAGCAGATGCCACCACCAAAGCATCTACAGCCACACCTTTAGTTAGGAACTCTTTTTCAGGGGGTGCTGAGAGGAACTTATTAGGATGAGCAGGCACCGGTTCCACAGAGTCTGGGTGTTCCCACGCCCTTCGACAGATCAAATCCAAGAGCTCGTCGAAGGGCGGAGACACCCAGGAGGCGGAGGGCTGAGCCCCAAAGGCCTTAAGGAACACCGACTCATCAGCAGAAGGGGGTTTGGACTGCCAGCCGCCTCGTTGTTTAAGGGTTTCCAGGATGTCTGCAAAGGAGACATCATCCGAGGACGACTTAGGGGACCCTTCTGCATCATCGAGATCAGTGTCTGATGTAAGAGACTCATCAGGGGAGTCAACGTGCTTCCTCTTTCACGATCGTTTCCTGGGGGGTTCTTCCGAAGAAGCTTCAGAAGGACCTCCAGGAGGGGGGGAAACCCCAGTGGGGGTAACCTCAGGCCCCGGGGCTCCGCTGTCTAAGGACAGGGGGACTGCCAAAGACCCAGTCTCGGTATGCAGGGAAGGAGCTGGGGAGACCGTGGAGGTAGCCAAAGATGATTTGGCTAACGCACTCCTCATAGCCCTGAAGGCGGGACCACCAGAATCCCGGGAGGGTCCCACCTCTGTGGCCACGACGGTAGACGGCACTCCCGCCACCAACGCACCGAGAGGAAGACTTGGGACCGAAAACATCAGTCCCGAAGCATCCCCCCCAGGGCCGACGGAAGAATTCCGCGTACCGAACTCCGACTCAAGAGCCGGAGTTGGAGTAAGGGTCGGGCCCGACCCTAAGACCTCCACCGGTTCCATCAGTACCGACTCCAATGGTGCCGAGGCTGTTGGAGGAGGAACCATAGTAGCAGGGTGGACCATCGGCTCCGAAGCCGAATGGGCTGGAGCCGAAACTAACTTTTGGAACACCGGAGACTGGAAGAGTCTTAGGAGCACCCTGTCGATGCCCAAATCAGACATCTTGGAGGATCTGGATGATACCGATCGGGTCCGAACCGATTTCTCCATCGGCTCCATAGGACTAGGGGACCGGCTCCGAATGGATTCTATAATTATCGGTTCCGAGGGAGATCTCAAGGCAATTTCCCTCGGTGCTGATGAGGACTTCGGCTCCAAAGGGGAAGAGTCTGAGCCGGCAACCTTCATCGGCTCCAATATCAGTGGAGCCGATGAAGGTGACCCGCCTCTCGATGCCCCAGTCCTCGGCTCCGAAACCAGAGGGGTCGAGACTGGAAGCATCGAGGCAGACCGTTCTGCCCTCGGCTCCAAAGTCCGTGGAGCCGATGGAGAAGTCTGCCTAGGTTTTTTGGCAGTCGGTTCCGACTGACTGGTCGGAGCAGACGCTTTTTTCTTTTTTGAAGGAGAGGGAGAAGAAGATACAGCCTCCTCGAAGGATGGCTTAATTAACCCCTTAAGGATTAATTTGTTTTTCCTCTCCTGGAGGACCCTTGATGAGAAGGCGTGACACACGCTACATGACTCTTGTAGGTGCTTGGCGCCTAAACAATAAACGCACGAGGAGTGGTCGTCCATTATGGACATCTTATAACCACACCTCGCGCACGTTTTAAACCCAGAGGGTCTATGCTCTTTGGACATATCTAAAGATAGATAACACACCAAAAACTAGCAGTTTAAGTTCAAAAAATATAAAGATATGAAGAAGTTTTTTTTTTTTTTTTTTTTATGAAACAACAATACAGTTGCACAAAAAACACAGAAAGGGAGGGTCAAGACCCTCTAACTTAAATGGGTACTTGACCCACAAATAAAACGCTAGAATAGCAAATAGCAAAAGGGGAAGGCCCCTCTAACTAAAACGGGAAACCTTCCCTAAACGAAAAACACAAATTTCTCAACAAAATTATCTAATACACACTCGTATCACAACAATAGCTGTTAAAACAGCTTTTGGGTTCAAAACAAGCAAATTCCTGACAGGAAAAGCCTAAATAAAGTAGTACTTAGCCCAGCCAAGTTGAGACCACGTCTTAGCTTGTAAGCGGCAAACGAGATCTGGGGGATTAGTGGTGGTGCTTCCTGGGATAAGAAATAGCTCAGCCAATAAGAGGCCTCGCTCTATAGCATAGCGTGCCGAGTTGGAGCCGAGGGATCGGCTCCGAGCCCATCAGTACAGAATGTAGGCGAGATAGGATCACATAACATCTGTCTGTATATACAACCATGTATATACACTTACATACCCAGTAACTGCAGTAGGTTGAAACAGGTTGTATACACAAGCTAAATTATAATTACTTCTTAGTTACTCTTAGATTTCTTTGCATGATTATTGTAGGTAAGAAAGTGATAAAGAAAAAAACAGCTTGGTTAATATTACCCTTTGCCATTAAATTGCTTGAGGCTTCTTTGTTTAGGTATTCACAGTGGTTTTTTGTTTGTTTGTTTTGTTTTGTTTTTGTTTTTTAAATTCAATTTGATCAGATTTCTGTTGGAAGCCAATGCCAGGTAGCAGGTGTTGGTTCTGAGAAGGTTTTCTTCTATAGTAGTTTTCAAAGAAGGGTGGATGAGCGCCATTTAGTTTATTTATCCATTGCTGACCAGGTTAGTCCCACTAGGCTAGTGGCCTTGTTTCAGGGGAGACCCAAGCTGATATTTACACTACTATGGGAAATTTTGCCAGCAGATCAGGGAACGTCTCCTACTGCTACAATACTCAAGGTGGGTGAAGCCATCGAGTGTGAGCATCCATTCCATTTGTAGCATAGTGGCAGCTGGGAAATTGGCAGAAAAAAAAACATGCCAACCAAAGAAAACAGAGTAGAGGCAAATGCCAACTCTGTAGAGATGTTTGCTCAGTTTGAAAGAGAGAAAGATGAGCAAGAGAAAAAAGATGGAGATCGGATTTAAGATTCAGAGTAGATATTTCAGAGGGAGCTAGTTGAAGGGTAAAGAAGAAATTATAATTACAAATCTCCAGTCAGGAAGGCTGTGGGATGATATATTAGAAAGTCTGAGAGAACAAAGCAAGACAGAGATGGGGAAGTAATTATTGTGGGGTAAAATGATAGAGAAAATAAATAAGGAAGAAGAACAGCAAATGAAATAATTTCCAGTAGTAGTCAGAACAGAAGAATTGGAGTAGTAGTATGTAGTGAGAATTCAGGGTAAGGAAGAATTGGAACTGCACAGGTATGAAATATGGGACAAGATAGATGTAAAACAATAAATAAACATAATGGTACATGAACTTCCATTTATTGCAGCAAGAAATAATAAAAGATTAGCACTTTTGTCTCAGAACTCCCCCAAGACTTCATCAGATAAAACAGTTACGAACCACTTGAATTTAAACCTAAAAAGATCATCACATGACCCTTCCAGCAATTACATTCTTAAAACAACAGTATTACTACAAAAACATCTGTATATTATGCATTCATTTAAAATTCAAAAATAATCAAAAACATTCTGCTCATTGCCATCAAAACCCTTCCATATTGTCTCGGGGGGTGTTCTGAGATGAAAGTGCATATTTTTTATTATTTTTTGCTGCAATAAATTGAGGTTCATGTACCATTGCTTTTACTTTGTTGCAAATTTGTTGGTGCTGTTTGGACAAGATAGATATGCTTTTAGGTATAAAAACACAGGAGGTAAGAGCTTTCATTCTGATTAGGAGGGACTTATTATGACATTGTTTTTGAGACGGCTGAAATTTTAGAAACTTTTTTGAAAGAATACAGAAAGAAAAAAAAGACATATAGCCATGGAAAAATACATTATAAAGACTTTTTTGGGCAGCAGAAGAAAGTTAATATATAATTTCAGACAGAAACTGAAAGAGACTGTAAAAATACGTGTTAAGGAACTTTTATAATGAAGTAAAGCACATTTCTAAACTTCTTTATAAGAGAGGACTTGGAACTGTAATGGTATTTTAAAAATGGCAAATTGTAAAATAGTACATATTCCAAACATGGTTAATGTTGATGGTCACAGATCTACTGTTAAGTATTAGGGACAACCAAGAACATGTTTTTTTGTTCCTGTGGGAAGGAATGATATTTTGTAAATAATTGTGATAAAAAAGAATGTTATTCATGTGGGGGAAACTGGTCATGATGCTAAAAATTGTGAAAAAAATATGTTATAAATGTAAGAAAACAGGACATGCATGGATGGATTGTGGG
The DNA here is from genome assembly GCF_019279795.1 of Protopterus annectens. NCBI lineage: Eukaryota > Metazoa > Chordata > Ceratodontiformes > Protopteridae > Protopterus > Protopterus annectens. The sequence goes on from NC_056747.1 coordinate 194,965,628, forward strand.
AAGGAGAAAAGATCAGAGTGTGGGGTAGAAGAACAAAATAAAGAAAATGTAAATGAGAAGGAGCTATTGCAACATGGAAAGCAGAAAGATAATGGGGAAATAATGACATAAATCAAAAGGAAAATATGGGTAATGCACAAAAAGGGGAAGGGGAGAGGGATAGATGAACAGAAGTTAGTGATGAAGGAAGACAAATTGGAAAATAGTTAAAAATAAAAGTTAAATTGGGAAATGGGTTAAAAGATAGGAAAGGACATTTCAGGATTTAGGAATGAAAGATAAAAAGAAAGGAAACTGATAAGGAATGTATAGCAAATTAAAAAGAAGGGTGACGAATACTGTTAGGATTTTATCTATTAACGTTAATAGTATAAAGAATGTTGTCAAGGGAATTGGAGTGATAGAATGGTGTAATAAGTGTGATGTAGACTTGACAGTGTTAGAAGAAAATATGGTTTTAAATCGAGAATAGGGCATACAGAAACATTATGGGTAGGGGGTAGTATATGGAATTTGGGTTATGAAGACAGTTTGGGGATTACTATAGATAGTGTAAAAAGGGAATACAATTTTGGATTATACTTTAGTTAAATTATGAAGACTGATGGTAGTAGACTTTAGATGGGAAGAGATAGTGTATATATTAATACCAATATATGCATATCAGGGGAAGAAATCATTTCAAGAAATATTAGACTATGTTATTGTAAATATGGATATAATAGTAACAGGAGAGTTTGTGATTTAAGATGCAAAAACAGAAAAAAATAAATTAGATAAAAAAGTAATAAAATAAAATGCAGAAAGTTAGAATTATGGCATCTGAATAAAAATACGTATCAAAGACCAAAACTCCAGAGAGATTAGTTTCCGTTATCTAAAACCAAGAGAATGGAGACAGAAGTAGTAGAAACAGGACTTTCAGATCATTTAGCAATATGGATTGAAATAGATTAAAATAAAGAATATATAAAATCATGACAGGAATTAAGAGAATTAATAAAAATTAATTGAATGAGAAAGGTCAAGAAGATATAGCAATGGTATGGAAGTCTCATTTGACTATTAAATTTTTACAAAAAAATGGTCAGAATGGTAGCTAACAAAGAAAAATATAAAAGAATGTATTTAATATGGGAAAATATGAAAAGACAAAAAGATAAAAAGGAATATACAGACATACAAAAGGCGGTTTTAAATAGTCTTGAAAGGAATGAAAGGGAATGTTTTAGAAACGAGATTTATCAAAAGAGTCAAGAGAAAATTTAATTTATTATATAAGCAAAAATATTTTTACAAGGAAAAAAAAATATCACCACATTTAAGTGTAAAGTAAAAAGACAGTGGTATAATGACAGGGACTAAAAATAAAAATGGGAAAATTAATAAAACAGACAAATATAATGGGCATTGTAGTTATGTATATGAGAGAGATGAAGGTAAAGAAAGGGATAAAAAGAAAAATCAGTGGAAGGTAAATCAGTTTACAGAATTGATGAATGAAGGACTGGGACAACGAATTACAACAGAAATAGACAATGAAATGAAGAAAATAAATGTAAGTTCAGCAGTTGGACTGGATTGTATAGGAATTTAATCCAATGCCAAAAATAAATTTTAATAAAGGTATTTAATGAATGCTTAAATGATGGGGTTAATTATGGAGAAATATATGTAAGGGTGTTATGAGATTTGTGTGGAAGAAAGGAGAAAATGGGATTAAAAATTGGAGGCCAATAACATTGAATAATAGTGATTATTTATGAAAATAATACAACAAATATTTTAAAAAGTTGTGTGTGTGCGTGTGTGTGTGTGTGTGTGTGTGTGTGTGTGTGTGTGTGTGCATAAGGAGGAAAGGGGGTTGGGTTTACTGAATCTGATAGTATATGGAGTCTCACTAAGTTTATGTAAGGTCTTGAAATGGATATATGGAAAAGAGCATAAGTTGGTAATAAATATATTTAAGGACAAATATGAGAGAATGGGTTTAATTAAAATGAATAAAAGGGAGAAAGGATGCAGAAATATAGAAATGAGAATGTATCAAGAAAAAATAAAATTGTAGAAATGAAAGATAGAAGGAATAGAAGAAAATTGGAAAATGTGGTACAAAAATATAATGTTGCAAAATTAGTTTGTGAACCCATGGGAACACTTAACAGAGGAGAATGTTAAAACTATAAAGCAAAGAAATAGATGGTGCATGAAAATAATTTTTATGGGAAGCAGTGAAGAATTTGTCAATAATTTGGATAAAAATGTTTTGAGCTATATGGTCAATTTGGAATGAAAGACTGAATGAAATCATGTTCAATGAAAAGTGGAGGTTACCGGATATAATAAGGAAAATTAAGTGGTGGTTGTGGAAAAATGAGTGGGTGTCTATATAAATGTAAAGATTTACCAATAATGAAGGAATATTGTATGCAATGTAAGTTATTTGTAAATATGTATAATGTAAATAGTTGTGTAAATAACTTATCACTGTTGCAAGTGGGACCCATTCTGCAGGAGCATTTCCTGTTTCCATTCCAGGCACAGATGTGGCCTGCAGAAACCAGGATATAGCTGGAACACAGAATATAATGGAGTGGTGAGATAAATGGAGGAGAAAGCAAATATCAAGATCACAAAGGGTTCTGAGGAGATGTCTTGAAGAAATCAGTTTGATAGAGATGAGTCAGCAAATGATGGATGTACAACTTCAACCCTTTAGTTGGGAGGGATGCAGGATGATTTACTTAATGAAATAGTGAAGCAGAGTAAGCCAGAAAATGAGGGAGATGTTTCCTGGTGAGGACATTATGGAGAAAATACAAAAGGAGGATGCCGAGACAATCCTGAAAACTAGTGTTGAAATTTAAAAGAAAATGGGCAGAGAACGCAAAAGAAGGCAAAAGGGAAGTAGCATAAAATAAGGCAGAACAAAATGAAAAACTGAAGTACATGGTAAGGCTTTGAAGTAAAGACAAAGAAATGGACATGTATGAAGTGTGAGAGAATTTAATAGCTCCTTTGTAAAAAAAACACATGGGGTAATACATTTATTCTTATTAACAAAGAGATATTTTGTGACATTATGTTTAAGACTGTTTTTTCAATGGAAAAGTTTCTTGGAGACTATGAAGACAGAGAGACTGTAACCTGTGGAATCTTTATGTGTTAACAGCATTTAGCACAAAAAAAAGAAAAAGAAAATGCATGTACAATTTTGAGCAGAGGTAGAAACAGACTTTGAAAGGACATTGCAAAAGTTTATGACAAAAAGTGTCTATGGACTGGTGCTTGGGATTCTAATATATGTGTTAAAAATAGAAACAGAAAAATATATACATATACCAAGCATTATGTGGGGGGGGAAAGGGGTGTTGTAAAATATTGGTGACAACCTAAATATATATTATTATTTATATGTATTTATTTATTTTGTGGAAAAAGAGACTTGATAAGTAACTGTAACAAAAGATCATATTTGTGGAGAAATGGAACATGATGCAAAAATGTTAACATAAATGTAACAAAATTGGACATTTATGGATGGATTGCAAAAATGAAAATAAAAGTAAGGAAGAAGAAGAAAGAAAACAGAAGACATTTTAGAAGTAGTAAAAATAGATGAAAAATTAGAAGAGAAAAAATAATGAGGACACAGAAGATGGTTTTGCTACAAGTGGTTAAAATACATAAATTGGGGGGTAGTTAAAGGTAAAAGGGTAAAGTACAGAAAAAGAAAATGTAAAGGGATAAGTAGAAAAGAAAAAAAGAGAGGAATGAATGAAAAAATAATATAGGTACATAATGATTGGGGGATGGTATAATGCTTAAGGTGTTTGAGTCAAAGACACAAGGTACAGTGTCTGATTCTCACCTTTGGGGGAGAGAATTGGCTATGCTTAGAATGGCCTATTAAGAAAAGTTAGCTTAGTGGTTAGCTATGAACTTATGAAACCATGAAGCTAAGGAAAAGGGAAATAAACATTTTACAGTGTTTTCTCTAAATGTGAATAGTATTAAGAATATAGTAAGAATATGAATTTTGGAGTGGTGTAATACATGAAAACACGATCACCGAGCAGGAATCTGTCAGTACTATAAATAACGCACTGTAAAGTAGCGTACTGGACAAGGACAAGTTTATTTTAACGAAAGTTAAATTATATAAAACGAAACAATGTTTTCGTCTTCCTAAATAGAAAAACTTATTCAGAAAAAAAGTCAGACAACATTCCACATTTGTTTTAAAAGTTTCCGCTCAGGTATTCAAATGCTTAAGCCAATCAGAGAGGTCACTAGTTAATTAGTTCTTACAATTAAAGTGCTGTCAACAAAGCAAAACTTAAATCTAGTCTCACTGGTGGTCACAAAGCACAAAAAACATATAATTATATGCACCTCTCCAATCCCTGAGGGCAGGAAAACTAACTCATAAAACACATCTCTTAAAAATGTATACATATGCACATCAACAAAAAATAAATGAAAAATTTTTACTAGTTCTTGTTATTAGTGTTCAACCATACGTTGCATATAAAAACACTCAAAATGTCAGCGATAAACACTCCATATGTGCCATATTATGCTAGCACTCATATCTGTTAAAAATTAAAATTATTGTTAAAATTGCTGAATTGTTAGTGTGTTCGTACAACTACTTGGAATGTGGTTGTAAATACTATTTATAAACCAATCTAAACGGTTCAAGTACGTAAATGCACATACACACTAATTTCATACATTCAGCATAGAGGTAGTCCATAAAACGCTACTAGTTATACAAATTCAATTTAAATTGATTATTGAATGTAAACATGTTAACATAAATCCCGATCATTCTTTCCACTTTTTAGCTATAGATAAACTGTTATTGGACAACAGAGGAGGACCAACATCAGTTTTACTGGAATGCCGAGAGTTAGAATGGCAACTATTATTAAACGCTTTTAGTTGCCCAGGACTTAATGACAATTGTAATATTACTTGTCTTTTGAGACTCAGGAGATTGAGATGTTGAATCTTATAACCTTAGATAGATGTTTTTCAATATATTATCATATTTCACATATATACATACATATAATTTATTATTAAAGTTATTATATTATATATATTTTTTTGAAGGAATAATTAATGATTTTTGATTTGATATTATTATGCCCAACAAGCTTTCATTGCTTATTTAAATTGAATTAGTATAACTAGTAGCGTTTTTTGGACTACCTCTATGTTGAATGTATGAAATTAGTGTGTATGTGCATTTATGTACTTGAACCGTTTAGATTGGTTTGTAAATAGTATTTACAATCACATTCCAAGTAGTTGTACGAACACACTAACAATTCAACAATTTTAACAATAATTTTAATTTTTAACAGATATGAGTGCTAGCATAATATGGCACATATGGAGTGTTTATCGCTGACTTTTTGAGTGTTTTTATATGCAACGTATGGTTGAACACTAATAACAAGAACTAATAAAAATTGTTTAATTTATTTTTTGGTGATGCGCATATGTATACATTTTTAAGAGATGTGTTTTATGAGTTAGTTTTCCTGCCCTCAGGGATTGGAGAGGTGCATATAATTATATGTTTTTTGTGCTTTGTGACCACCAGTGAGACTAGATTTAAGTTTTGCTTTGTGGATAGCACTTTAATTGTAAGAACTAATTAACTAGCAACCTCTCTGATTGGCTTAAGCATTTGAATACCTGAGCGGAAACTTTTAAAACAAATGTGGAATGTTGTCTGACTTTTTTTCTGAAGAAGTTTTCCTATTTAGGAAGACGAAAACGTTGTTTCGTTTTATATAACTTAACTTTCATTAAAATAAACGTGTCCTTGTCCAGTACGCTACTTTACAGTGCGTTATTTATAGTACTGACAGATTCCTGCTCGGTGATCGTGTTTTTGTGTTGTAGTTTCAACAGTTGTGGTTTTTCGTGTTTCAGTGGTGTAATACATATCATATCATGTAGATGTAATTATATTAGAAGACAAGATTTTTAACAAATTAAGATTACAGAGAAATTACGGGCAGTCAAGATAATCTGGGATTTGGGAAATGAGAAATGTTCTGGATAGCTGCATTCTGAAGAAATGCAAAAAAGATATTAAATGTAACTTTAGCAAACATGGGAATATTAACCATTGTAGATTTAAAATGGAAAGAACAAGTATATAGACTAACCTGATATGATTATACTAATTGTAAAGGGAAATCTTAGTTCATCAGATTTTAATCTATGTAGTGATAAATATGAATATTATAACAGGAGACTTTAATTCTGATTTAAGAGACAAGTGTAAAGAAAAGAAATGATATAAGAAAAATGTTAAAACTTATAAGATGTGGCAAGTTAAACCTTTGGGGAAAAATCAAACTTGCAAAAGAGGTATGCATAGAACTGAATTATATTTTACAGCATCAGAAGATATAATTATACAAGAAGGGGAAGTAGCTGAAACAGGATTTTCTCATCAACTTACAATATGGCTAAAAGTAAGGGAAAACATGGAATATAAAACAGGCAAAGGAATAAAAGGATAAATGAGAAAGCATTGAATGAAGAAGGAAATACTAGTAATACAGTTATGGAAAGATCATATTATTATGAGAACATTTTATTAAAACTTGTCTGAATGGTGGATATTTAAGGAAAAATAAAATTATTTTTACAGTGGTAATATGATGTAAGAACAGTAGAAAAAGATAAAAATGTAACTATGCATTGGAGGATTTAGAACATGACAGAAAGTACTTTGACAAAGAAAAGAATTATATGAAAGAAATCAAGAAAAATACAATTATTGTTATATAAGCAAAGATTCTTTACAAGAAAAGTATCAAGTTGCTTAAGCAGATTAGTAAAGGAAGATGGTGTAATGAGAGAAATAAATGTAAAAGAAGAAATAGAAATCCTCATCATCAACCCCCCTTTTTCCCCATTTTCTACATGGGGTCAGGATATTGTGTTAACTGTTGCCATCCCTCTCAATTCATTGCCACATTCCTAACATCTTTGACACTCATGCCTGTTGCAGATATTGTCACACAATCCATCCACCTCTTTGCTGGACATCCTAGTTTCCCTTTACCTTCCTCCTGTCTGTCTCAAATCATCTTCACTAGATTGTCTTCTGCTTTTCTGCACGTGTGTAAACAACCATAATCTATTCTCTTTTATCTTTTATTTAATTGGAGCTAGTTTGGTTTCTCCTCTTATGTCCTATTTCATCAGTCCTACAGTATGCATCCTACCACTTTTCTCAGCCACTTCATTTCCATCATCCCTAGCTTCCTCATCTACTCTGCCTTTACTTCCCAGGTTTCTGTGCCATACATTATGCTGGTTGCACCACTATCTTGTACACCTAACTTTTCGGCTTCTTTGGCATTCGTCTGTCATTTACTACATCTGAGACTCTATGCCAGTTGGCTGCAGCCCCTCTGATTTTAGCTTTCAAACTTCCCTTCTCGTCAACTACCCCTCCCAGATACTTGAAGCTATTCACCTGATCTACTATCTTCCCTTCTATCTCAATTTTCAGCTTTGCTGATTCCAATTTTGCTGCCATTACCACTGCCTTATCTGTACTTAGTATTATCCCATATGCCCTCAGTTTTGCATTCCATTTCCTTATCCTTTGCTAAAGTTTTTGCTCAGAATCTGCCTATAATGCCACATTGTTTGCATACAGCAACTTTATTGATCTGTTCCCCCTGACCTTTCTGTTAATGTAGTCCATCAACAATATGAACACCAGTGGGCTTAAGGTTGAACTCTGGTGCACACCTAGTCCCACTGGGGACCCCTCTTTTAGACTAAACACTGTTTGTACTTTAGTTATTGGGTCCTTGTACACAGCCTGTACTAATTCTACCATGTTTCTGGGACTTCAAACCACCACAGTAATGCCCAAATCAACTCTCTTGGGAACATGTCATCTGCTTTCTCCAAGTCTAGGAATGCCCAGTTGGACTCTTTCCTCATCTCTAGCTTCTTTTCAACTATCTGTCTCACTGCATACATCAGGTTACTTGTGCTGCATCCTGATCTGAATCTGAACTGCTCATCTCCCATCTTAAATTCTACTACTCTGCTCCTCTGCATATCCGTCACCCTCTCCAGAACTTTCATGCAATGAGACAGGAGTTTGATGCCTCTGTACTGCCCACAGTTGATGTCCCCTTTGTTCTTGCACACTGGCACGAGTATGCTTATTCTGCAGTCATCTGGGATACACCTTTCTCTCCATACTGCTAGGTGTACCCTCAGGAGTTATTTCTCCCCTATCTTACCCAACATCTTTATCATATCTGCTGTGATCTCATCTGAGCCTGCTGTCTTCCCTGACTTCATTTTCCTTAGAGCTATTCTCACTTCTTCTAGGGTGAGCTCCTCCTCTGCTCATTGTAGGCTGTCTGGGGCAGTACAGCTTCTGTGGGGTTTTCCTCATTCAAAAGCTGCTGGAAATATTCCTTCCATATGCCTTTGATGCCCTGTGGACTGGTGAGGAGGTTGCTGCTGGCAGATCTTATGAAGGGCATCTATCTTCTTTATCTTTCAGTCTTTGATTTATACTCTAATACAGTTTTATTTTGCCACCTACTGAGTCACTTTCCAGGAGATGGCAGAGTGCCTCCTATGCCTTGTTCTTTGCTATTGCAACTCCTTTCTTAGCTTCTTTGTTAACCAACCAGTATTCCTTCCTAACCTGTTTGGTCTTTTCTATCTCCCACTTTTTTCTGTACTCCTTTCTTTTGATGACCTCCTGGACTTCTGCATTCTACCACCAGTTTTCTTTATGTACCTTATTTCCATATCTGGTTCAGCCACCTATCTGTTTTGTAGTCCTCACACATGCTGTTTTGAAGCACTGCAATTCTTCTTCAACTCCACCTATTTCCTCCTCTTCTTGAGGTGCTAGTTGTGCTTTCTCTCCAGACAATTTCCAATTCTTCATGCTGGTCTCTGTTGACCTTAAAGCCTTTTCTAATCACTGCTTGCAGCTGGTTGTGGCAACTAGTGGTTTATGCTCTGGGTCAACTGCAAAATTACCCCAGTGAAACAAGCACTGATTCTTCTCCAGTGCCATTTCCTTATTAGGAGGAAGTCTACCTGAACTGCATGTTGGTCACTCTTGTATGTGATCTTGTGACTCTCTCTTTCTTTCTGACCTATGTGTTAGCTACTATCAACTCATTTGCCAGACAGAAGCCTAGAATAGCCTCTCCTTTATTTCTGTTGCCCCACCCATGTGGACACAGACAATCCTCATATCCTGTTCTCTGTCCCAAATATGTGCATTCAAGTCCCCCATTAACACCAATTCATGTTCTCCTGCTTTATCTAAGTAGGTCCTCCAACTGCTGTATGAATGCCGTCTTTTCCTCACTATTACAACCCTGCTGTGGGGCACAGACTGAGATCATGAATACCGCCCTATAATTACACTGGAGTTTGACTGCCATGAGTCAGTCACTAATTCTGATGATCTCCCTCACTGCCTTTTGAAGCCTCTCTCTCATCACAATTCCCACACAATTTCTAGCCTGTCCTCCTCCTGAGTAGCAGACTCTGAATCCCAAGCCAAGTGGCTTTGCTGCACTGCCCTTCCATCTTGTCTCTTGGATGCAAAACACATCCAATTGAACATGAAATCTTATGGGTAATAATGAAAGAATATAATAAATGAGAAAGTTAGGAAATTATTTGTCAGCATATAATAATAAAAGTAAAAATATTTTTCAATGGCTGTTAAGCCAAGTGGTACATATGAAGAATTGTGTAAGACAGAGATGCCCAATGTGCTGTGTATCGTTTGCATTATTTATGAATGTGATAGTATGTGAAATAAATTACAAAGTGAAGAGGTAAGGTATATAACACCTGAAGGATTATGGACTCCAGTTCTGTTAACATATGAAGATGACATAATATTGCAAAAAAAAAAAATAGATGAAAGTAATTTATACAAATGAGTGTCTAGAGTTGATAGGGATAGCTTTAAATAATGAGAAAGGCAAATGTTTAGGTAATGTAGAAACAGTTGTATGTATTTTACAATGAATGAAATTTCTGTGTTTTCTGTGTTAGGTATAAAATTTCAGAATAAGATGTAGGTAGAATTATTCCTTCTGTTTTCCCATTTCTAGGGAACATATAAATTATCATTCAGAAAAAAAGGCTTATTTGCTAAATTCAAGTGTATTTATGTTGCCAACAGTATTTGAAAAATAATTATTACAGGTATGTTTTCATTTATATGGAGTTCTGGATTAAACCCAGTATAGAGGAGTTTTGCTTATAAATTAAGGGGAAAGAGGTTTAGGGTTAATTAACCCACTGGTATATGCTGCTTCATTAAATTTGTACAAACTGTTAAAGTTGATAAATTAAAATGATGACAGATTACCAGTAAAATAGTATGAATGAAAAAATTGGGGGCACGACTGATTGCTGCTTAGGACCTTGTTATTAATGTGATAGTTTGTGGGGATGTCACTTTCCAAAAGGGGATGATGATGCATTTTTTTGGCATTCAGTTTGAGGCCATGTTTCTGGCACCACTCATTTGTTTGGGTGAGACCCCCTTGGAGGATATCTATCACTAGGGTAATTGATGGCAGTGCCCAGCTTGTAGTCATCTGCAAACTTGTCTGGCCATAGCCTACTGGTTTTGCCCTGTACCTAAGAAAAGTATATCCCAAATAACAGAAGCCCCAAGACCGATTCCTGGGGTACACTGCTCATTACAGGTCTACTGCTTGAGGTGGCTTCCCCAATTTTAACTAGGCGGGTTCTATCAGTGAGCTAGTTTTCTACCCATCTGATAACATATGGACTGATGTCTAGTTGAGAGAGTTTATTATCGCTGTTGGCCAGCTCAGGGTAGACCGTGTGCACAGTCTTCCCCTTGTCCATGGCTTTGGTGACTGTCTCAAAGTTGACCAAATTTAACAGGCATGACCTCCCCTTGATAAAACCAAACTGTGTGGGATAAGAGTGTTTGGAGCTTGCCAATGTCGTTAATGAGGTCCATAATCCATTCCATGGCCTTGCAGATCAAGCTAGTTAGGCTGCTGGGTCTATAATTACCTGGATCAGCGGAGGCACCTCTTTTGTGCAAAGGGATGACAGCTGGGACAAAGCTGGTACTCAAGCTTTGATTGAATATGGTGCCTAATGGAACAGCATATTCCTGCTTGAGTTCATGTACGATGCAGCCTAGGATGTTATTTCAAACATTTAGAGAACATAGAAACAATACAAAAAACCCATACTTCTAGACAAAAAGAATTATTATCTTCAGCTACAACAAACCTCTCTCAAAGAACCCAAAAAATTTTGGACTTCTATTAATAATCTTCTTTACCCAGGCCAACTAATAACACCTAACCCACTAGGCTCTAACCCTGAGAATCCCACACAAACAGCAAATGCCTTTAACTCTTTCTTCACTGATACCATCCAAATTCTAGCTAGCCACCTATCTCCTAACACATCTAATCTGACCACTTCCTCTACAAATCCACCTCCTCTATTTCACCTCCAAAAAGTATCTACCTCCTACATTTCCTCTCTTCTACATAAGTTAAAACCTACCACCCCCCCAGCTGACAAACTCCCAGCAGAATTCTTGCAAAAAGGAGCTAAAGCCATTGCCTACCCTATTTCTATTCTGATAAATAGAACAATAAGTGAAGGAACTGTCCCTTCAATATGGAAAATTTCACACATCATCCCACTACACAAAGGTGGGAGCTCCAATGACTTTTCTAACTTTCGCCCCATAGCTTTACTTTCCCCTATCGCAAAAATTATGGAAAAATGCATCCATAAACAACTACTCAACCACCTTCTCCAGAACAACCTACTCGCTAACTGTCAACATGGCTACAGACCTTTCCATAGTACCACCACTGCACTGCTATCATTCACAAACAGCATCAACAATAATCGTAACAATAATTGTCTTTCATCTGCAGTCTTCATTGACCTATCCAAAGCTTTTGACATGGTTAACCACCAACTACTACTCCATACACTGAATACTCTCTCACTTGATCCTCTTGCCTTGAACTGGTTTACATCTTACCTTGATAATCGTCACCAGGCTGTACTCTGGAAAAATAAACTATCCAATCACCTTCCTATCTCTCTCTGTGTCCCTCAAGGATCTATATCAGGCCCACTCTTATTTTCCATCTTCATTAATGACCTGCAAACAGCCATTCCTTACTCCACCTGCATTCAATATGCAGATGATTCTACCATAATCTGCTCAGCCTCTTCTCAAATTGAACTACAGTCTCTTACCCAAAAAGCATTCAACACTGTTGAACTATGGTTTTCTCAATGCTGCCTCCTTCTGAATCCCCAAAAAACTAAACTGCTACTCTTCTCACCAACCCAAAAGTCCACATCTTTACCTTTCAGTCTCACTTCTAGCAGTGGTACTCTTATCTCTCCTGACCCTACAACTAAACTTCTAGCAACAACAATAGACAACAATCTAAACTTTGATACTCACATAAACACTACAATAAAGTCAGTCAACAAAAAACTGGGATCCCTCTATAGAATTAAACCTTATCTTACACCAGCAGCTAAGACTGCTATAGCCAGAACCCACCTAATATCTAACCTGCTTTACGCCTCTCCCATTTATACTAATCTCTCAAAGAACAACATCAGGAAACTACTTCCTATAATAATATTGCTAGATTTGCTACAGGCTCTCCTTACAGAACTCATCACTGTCTAAATCTTAAACAATTAAACTGGCTTGAATTTCTTAATCAGCTTCAATATCACCAGCTTATAATAGCCCATAAGACTCTATATCTACCTAACAATATCCCAGTACTCTCTAGCCTCATTACACCTTATAAAAACCTCACATCTCTACATTCCTCTAACAAACTACTGATCAATACTACTAAACCCAACAACACAGCAGGTGAGTCTTTGTTCTCTAACTCTGTAGGAAAACTTTGGAATAAACTTCCCTCTGAAATCACATCTCAAACTTCTCTCTCACTTTTCAAAAGGAATTTGAAACTCTACCTTAACAATCACTGGCTATGTACCTGTACTAACCCTGACTAAATCTTCTCATATTCACTTATTCCACCTCATCCCTTACTAGCTACCTTTTATGTATCAATAAACTACATTATTGCATATATCTTACAAGTATATATCTACATCATACCTCAGTCTCTTACAAAATGACCATGTTAATTCTACTCTGTACCTTACAAAATGACCATGGTAACACCAATTTGTACTATTTATTTTGTAATATTGCTATCTCTATTATCTGTATAATTCCTGTTTTTAACTTTGTAAAGAAAATCTGTATTATTCTTGGAGCTCTTCTCCCTGGGCCTCTACTGAAAATAGACATGTCTCCAGCTAGACTAGCCCGGTCAACAAATGTAAAATAAAACAAAAAAAAATAAAATAAATACATTATTGGGTCCCATGGAGGCTGTATTTTTTGCCTTTAAGAGGGCAGTGATGACTTGCTCCCTAGAGATAAAGGGAGGGGGCAGGTGCTGGGGATGTCCTGAGTTACTGATGGGGGAACAGAGGGGTGAAGTTTTTGCTGAACCTGTCTGCTAATCTATGGTGTTTGTGTCTGTGGTGTCCTTGACCACCAGTTCTGAGCAAATCTGAGTGGTTTCTTTGAGACTGCGGACATATGTGAAGAACGCCTTAAGATTGTCTTTAGTAGATGTGGCCAGTTTGGACTTGAGGTTTGCTTTGGAGGATTTAACTAGTGCTCTTATTTGCTTGTTCAGGCTAAAGCGAGAGCTTCCAGTTAGGCACCTGCTCTTTGTTGGTCCTGGCAGCAATTTATTTTCCATTTTATTATAGAGTTTTATTGCAGATTTCCACCAGACAGGTTTGCTCTTCCTTGAGGACGATGATTTTGTCCTGGCAGGTATTCCAGATTCCATGTAGCTATATAAATGATTGTATAACACTTTGGTGTAGGTATGGACATTTATGCTAGTTCCTATGAAGGGGAAGGGGCTATGAAACTATTTGTACCTTCCCTCAGGAGGCTGTAATGAGCTTGAGAAGTTTTTGTTTGACCATAGCAATGGGGGGTTGGGAGATGACTTTCAAAGTGACCGCTTTTTGGATGGATATTACCAAGAAAGATGACACTGTAGGGATGCTATATTGGTTACTCATGTTGATTAGTACCAAGTCTAAGTTATCACCTCTTGTAGGGGCATTGACCAACTGGTCTTGACAAAATCAAGGAATCTCTGGGCATTTGTGTTTTGGCATGCGTAGTTCTTCCAATCTATGGCTGGATAGTTAAAGTCACCCAGGATCAGGGTAAAGGGTTGAATCTTGATAGATTTAGAAATGGCACAGATAGGTGGAATTGACATATTGAGTCAAAGTTGGGTGACTGTAGCTAGCAATGATTTGAATAGGGGTCTTGTCAATGGTTAACTGCACCTGGAGTGTCTCCTATGAGTCACTATTTGACCAGCCTGGAGGTGTGTATGATTTTTATATTAGATATATATATATATATATATATATATATAACACCTCCTTTTGCTGCACAAATGTCAGCATCTTCCAAGGTTAAGAAGGCTTGCAATGAGTGCAGTTTCATGTTTAGACTCTTACAGTTTAACAGCATAACCTTCAATTTGCATATTGATGAACTTTTCATGTCAGTAGTTTTGACCTAATGGCATTGCCTAAAAAAGGCACTATGGGGGAGGCAATAGCCTTTGCCAGAAGCCTGAAGCCCAAGGGAGACACATGCAGGCCATCCCTGGCGAAGCATTGCGGTCTGTTGATCATGTCTTCCCAGGCTGTCGGATACTGGATCCTCTTGGAATGGTACCAGAAACTAAGCCAATTGTTAAAATCAATAATTTTCTGTTTGTATTGAGGCATCATTCTGTGTGATGTAACCAGTGACACAACTGTCCCTCTCAGCCTTCAGCAAGGCAGATGGAAGATCCACAACTGTACTATCCAGCATTCAGGACTTGTAAGAACGTATAATGGTAGATGTCTTGCTCACTGTTGCAGTATTCTTTGCAATAGGGTTCTCCAGCCAAGGGCAGCCAATCAACTGGCCAGTACACCAAAGCCTTTAGGTTGCTTTATGGTATGCCGTATGTCAAACATATGCTCCTTACATACCATACATCATAAAGGTGACATCCGGATGTGCCATCCTGAGAGCACCAGCAGTAACACCAGTCCAAGAAAAGAGGTAACCAATACACCCACAAGAGAAAATCACCAGAGGAAGGGAATGAATACTGCAACAATGTAGAGAAGGACATCTATCATTATGGTAAGACATTATACAACTGTATTATGTCCTTCTATTTGCAGAGCTCTCTAGGAACCCATGAAGGATGGCCCTAGCAAAACCAGCTCTAGCTCTGGAAATTCCATCTAACTTGTAGTACTTGGTAAATGTAGGCACACAAGTCCAGGGAGCAGCCTCAAGAAGAGTTAGTATCCAAACTCTTGAAAAAAGCATCAGAAGAAGCCACAGCTCTAATATAATGAGCCTTAAAAGAAGGAAGGCTCTTACCATGAAAGGAAAAACAAAAATAAATGACTTTAGAAATCCAAGAAGAAATAGTTTGCTTGGACACAGTCAATCCTTAAGACCAAAACTAAGTCTAAAGGGGCAACATTCGAAGAGGGGACCTCCTGAATAGGTCTCCAAGTGCCCTCTTTCCTGGGCACCAAAAACATTCTGGAGTAAAACCCCTTCCACCATTGGGAAAATGGAACTTCCTGAATAATTCCTCAAGCCAAGAGATCCCAAAGCACCCCTGGAAAGAAAGACAACTGTTCCTGAGGGGGATTAGGAATGTCCATGAAAGGGGGGGGCGATTTCCAGACCATGAAATACCCTAGGTGGATAATGGACAAAACCCTGGAATCCTGAGTAATCTTTAACCAAACAGGAAGAGAAAGGGAAAGACAAAGAGAGAGGATTGTGGCCGAGAAGAACAGGATAGTCAGACAACACCTGGTTTGTCTGAAAAAGGAGACTCCTGTGGCACAGAAGTTTGGGTAGCGTTAGCAGGAGGAGCCTGCTTCCCACCCTTTTTACCCTTGGGGGAAGGCTAAGACCGCCTAGAAAGACTGGCTTATTGGGGTAATTTTTCTGAAATTTAGGCACAGGAGAAACAAAAATATGTTTCAGTTCCTGCAAGACCCTGCCCCTTATCCTGAAGAGACAAACAAGTCAGCAGCAGCTTCACCAACAAGTGTTTGTTTGTCCAGAGGAGCATCCACCAGCTTAGACTTAATATCATCAGGCAAAGGTTGAAGCCAAAACCAAGAATATCACCTCATCACAGAATCAAAATGAACAGCCCTAGAAGAAGCATCTACTGCATAACTACACTTAATAGAATGGTGAGCCATCTGGAACAAAGTCCCTAACAGAGAAAGATCAGAAGTCTCCCCTTCAGAGTCTAGGAGATCAGAAATTACCTGACGGCCTGGGAAAGAAGAGTCAGAATGTTTCTGGACATATGTTTCTTATAATTAACCATCTGCAAAGCCAAGGTCGCAGAGGTATAAATCTTTTATCCTTCTAAAAATCAGAGAAAAATGGACACCTGGCAACAGACAGAAAACCAGAATTTTAATAAAAACAAACCAATTTAAAACAGTAGGTTGATAAGCACCTTTGTCTTAATCTAGATTAAAACTTCATTAGATAAACTCACATTTGCTTCCAGTTCCATTTAAAACCCCCTCAAAAAATCAAATAACAGCCATTCATGCCTTCAAGCAACACCTCTTCCACACAACACTGTAAAACAAATTACTTGTCATAATTATAAACTGAAAGATAAAACAAATGATCTTGAATTAAATTGAATTATGAATTTTCTATAAAGTGAAGCATCCTAAAATATTGTTCTTCCTTTCCACAAAACAATTCACTTGATGTCAGCACTCCCATCAAAGTATCAACTCCTCTTCAAAACTTTTAGCTTTAAAAAAGGTGCAATGCAGGCTTGCTTATTGATATCTGGTCAGCAGTATGCATTCCAATACACTTGCCAACAAATTTCTCTAACCTCCAGGTGGACCCCCTCCATGGACCTCCCCTTGGACCTATTCTAATCTGTTCCAAAACAGAAAACTTAAAGTATGTCCTGGTTGGTCACTTGTGTGCCTACAAAGAGCAGTGGTCATTTTACATTTGATGTCATGGAGATGCTCTTAAATCCTTCCATGAATTCTTCCTTTCCATTTTGCCTATATAAAAACAGTCACACTGTTGACATAATGCAACAAATCAAGGCTCTACTCAACAACTCTCAGTCGTATCCTGAAAAACTTATCTTAGAGGGAAATCCATCACCAGTGTGAATGAATTTAAAAATAGAGCATCTCCCACAACATGCCATTCCTGTCATGGATGACCTGTTCATTTGGGGTCTCAAACCAGCTTTTCAAAGTACAGCCCTTCCTATATACCATAATCGGTGCAGCACCTACTGTGTCCTGGAGTGATTTTTCTTTCCACAATAGTGCCCAGTTCTTATTCAAGATGGTCCTAATATTTCAGCTGTCTGCACTGTATGTCATAATCAGGGCTGTCCTCATAGCTGGATCCAGATCACATGCAGTACCAGTTAGTGCAACATATCCAGAGCTTCTTTTATTTGTAACCTCACATCATTTCATCAATCAAGGAGGCAGGATAAGTCCTACTGAGGAACATTTGTCTCACCATGCTTATACAACAGTTGATGAACAAGGTGGACAGTGTTTTGAGGCAACCTGTATCAGTACTCGGTACCCAATGCCTAAACTGAGAACAGCTTTAATATGCTAAATACAAACACTGATGGAGGACATCCAGTTACAAGGATAGGTCCCAGCCATGGAACAAATCCCAGAAGCACAAAATTGTTATTGTGAGCCACCAGTTGTCAGTGAGTGGGTACAGAATAGGTTTTTGTTTGCACAACCATCACTTTCCGCTACCAGTGCATGATATATTTAACTCACTGGATGAGCTCCATTATAAGTTATTCAAACTCGAGAAACGTCAAATCAAAAATGCCTGTTTTTTTGGAATCCAGTCAGGTATGACTTGTGCTGAAATTTTTAAGGATGTGCCACTTCTCTCCTGATATGGAGATTAACTCAGCACTACATAAGGAGCTTCTTGATTTGACAGAATAGGATGTGAATACATGGAGACAGTGGTGAAATGTATTAGACTGAGCAACTGACAGCGGAGGTCAATGCTCTTGACAATGGTATCATCATTAATCCACATTACGACAGACATTGGTATGAGCATGCCAGGGTGTTTGAGTATTGAAAAAGTTGTCTTACCATAACGCAAGATCTGTCTTGTTGATTTTCTGACTCAGATGTTTATTTCAGCTCACACCTAATTCAAGCTAGGCTTTACCTGTAATGCTCCTCTCTAAATTACCAAAGATCTCATTTGCCACTTTGTGTGTGAGACACGTATGACCACTTGACCACTCTCCACTTTGGCTTATAGCTAGTCTTTCCTTTAAGATATCCTTTTGTCTTTGATAATTCTCCCTTTTATTTCTAGTGTCTTATCTACCCACTCCTCTCGTCTTATTTAGTGTGTGTGTGTGTGTGTGTGTGTGTGTGTGTGTGTGTGTGTGTGTGCACGCATATGTCCCTCACTCGAATGCACTACCATTGGTAGTTCTCAGTACCATTGCTGGTACTTCCTTACCTTTTAAGGTATTTATCTTACCATCGTTGGCATTCTACCTTTTCTCCTGTAAAAAAAAAATGTCTATGTTCCTTTTCATGTGTGTGTTTTTTCATTATGGCTGACAAGTCGGAATCTCCAGCCAAGTCATCTAAAGGCACCTTGGGATTTAAAAGGTGCCAGAAATGTGACAGGGAAATGCCCAATTCAGATAGGAATGTACTTTGTGTATATTGCTTAGGTAAACTTCATCTACAGAACTGTTCAACTTGCTATGGGGTTTCCGCCAGGACACTCACCAAATGGAAAAACATTCTTAAAGGACTACTAAATGATTCTGAAGAGGCCACTTCTGGATCCAAAATGGAAGCCAGTTCATCATCATCCTCCTCTTCTAAGAGGCGACCTTCAGTTCCTAGTACTTTGGAAACAACTAAAAAGGTTTCTAAACAGTCTTTGGCATTGAAGAGTTCCATGGCACTGAATGGCATAAAAGACTTGGCAGCTACCAAAATTTGAGTCGACTTCAACTGCCTCAGCACCAAGAGACATGTCGGTCACAGAGCAGTCAGAGATAATTTTTGTTCCAAGATCCAGATATTCTCCCTCTATTGATCCTTTCAAGGATAGACCACCGAACCCCATTGTCGATCTGAGACCCCCTAGGTCTCCTTAGACTGCTTCAGTTCAGTCCAGTAAGTCTCTCTGAAGCTGACATTATGAGACTGGTGGATCAGCTCCTGACAGCGAGGAGATAGTCTTTGGTCCCTAGCCAAGCTGACATCGGAACCAACCCTACTTAGACACCATCCGTTCTTCCGCCACCAACTCCTATGGAGTCATCGGAGCACTTAGTTCCAACATTCCTGGCAACCATCTCAGTTCCGATAGCAACTTCTCTGGAACTGAGAGATGCCTTGAGGTCTTCCAGGCTTTCAGCACCAGAGGCCTCCCATGGTCAAGACACCTTGGCTGGTTCCAAGGTGCATGGATTGACTTTAATTTTAAAGACATCCACGACCCTTGGTGCTTTGACTTTCATATGATCAACCCAGGCTTCAGTTTTGGGGGTCGTCTCTTTGGTGCAGGGTGGGACCTTGGTTCCAAAGGAGTCTATTTCTATTCTGGGCTCCCATCCCTCTATGGGGGGCAGCCTTACGAATCATGGAAAAGGCCTTGTCCATTGGGGACTCAGTCTCTGTCATCCCTTTTGGACCAGACTTCCACATCTCCTCGACGTAAGCTTTCATCAGTCTCTTCCCTAGGACAGAGGGCACAATAACCCCAGGAAAGACCCACCTTGCTGGTTTCCTCTTCGGACACTTTCCCGGAACATCCCCCCCAAGGAAGTACTTGCGAAGAAAAAGTGCAAGAGGAAGCAATTAGACTCCCCGGAGGAGTCCTTCATTATAGATCCAGACTTTGATGAAGGGGAAAGGTTCCCCCATGTCATCTCCTAATGATGTTTCCTTCAGGGACATCCTAGAGATCCTGAAACAGAGGGATGGCTGGTGTTCCCTCCAGCCTTCCTTGGAGGAGTCAGTATACCTAGAGGCTTTTCGTGCCCAACCTCCTACCTCTTGGATATATCTGCCCACTATCTCATTAAACTGATTGCTCAGCAGGCATGGAAGATACCCAACTCCATTTAACCAATCCACAAAAGACCTGACCAAATCCTTTCCACCCCAAAGAGCAACATTGGTCAAAAAGCATACCCGTGGATGCTATGCTGACAGCAGCAGCCACAAAGAAGGAAATTGCTGAGGAAAGTCCAACTATACATCCTCCTAACAAGGAGGATAGGTTTGGTAAGCGTGTTTATGTTTATCAAACCTATCCATAATCCTATCCTCCTTGCTAGGAGGATGTACAGTCAGACTAACAAGGAGGATAGAGTATGGATAGGTTTGGTAAGTGTGTTTATACTTTGACCTTTGCTCTAGAGTCCTTGAGGTACATAGCACACTTTACAAGGTTACAGAGAATTCTAATCAAAGAGCTCTCAGATACCCTCTCAGGAGCAGTAGCTGAAGGGGTACAGGACAAAGCTGCCTCTCAGCTCATCACCCTTGAAGCAATTTCTGACTCATCCATGCAGCTGAGGGGACAACAAGAGTGGCATGTTCAGGCACAGCCATTAGAAGGCACTCCTGGATCCACTTGTGTGATTTTGTGGAGCCATTTAAAGCTTCATTCATCAATGCTCTGTTTGACAGATCATCCCTTTTTGGTCCCAAGGTTAAAGACATTCTGGCCAGATGTGAAAAACATGGGAAGACTCCTTCTGCAGTAGGCACACATTTCACCACTCTTCAGCAGCCTTACTCTAGGAATCAAAGAAGTGGGAGACTATGGTTTAAAAAATCCCAAGGACCTTTCCAAGATTCACATGGTAAAGATTTTCCCTGGCCCAGTAATGGAAGATGTCTCCCTAGCAGCAGAAGTGGCCTGCAGAGCAAGGGGTCCAGAGATTCTCTCTGGTATTTCCTAGCAGCACCCCCGAAGGGAGACCCAATTGCCCTCCTCCAGAGACAGTCAGGGGGTGGCTGTCCATGCACCAACCTGCCTGGCAATGGATAACGTCAGACAAATGGGTGCAGGGAATCATATCCACAGGTTACTAAATTCCACATTCTATAACTCCCAAACCCCTAAAATGACTCCCGGATGTTCCACCCAATCACAGGGAAGCATTCATGGAAATTCAAAAGCTGCTGGACAAAAAAAAAGTCCCACCAGACCAAACAGGATCCAGGTTTTACTAAAGGTTTTTTAGTGCCCAAAAAATAGGGGACTGCAGACCCATTTTGGATCTCAGCCAGTTCAACAAGGCAGTTCAGCAAACTGAATTTTGAATGGTCTCAGTACAGTCTATACTTCCATTCATGGAAAAGGATGACTGGATATGCTCTAGGATGTGTATTACCACATAAAAATGTGGAAACGCTCCAGGTGCTTCCTGCACTTCTGACTGGGAGCCAGTAATTTCCAATTCAGAGCACTGCCCTTTGGACTCACCTCAGGCCCCAGGGTGTTCATCAAATGCATGGCGGTGATAACAGCTCATCTCAGACTGCAAGGATTTAAGGTCTTTCCATACATCGATGACTGGCTCTGTTAGACACAGAGACAGGAATTGTTTCACTCCCACTGGAAAGACTACAAAGGATCAGCTTTCAGGTCAGACAAATTACCCAGAGCTCAAAGAATTTCAGCCAGATTAGTCCTTCAAACATTAGGCTCGATGGCAGTTTCACTCTGATTCCCTTAGCAAGATATCACATGCGAATCTTACAATGGTTGCTAGCCTCCCAGTGGTCTCTGATAGACCAGCCAATGTCTCAACACATCCTGATTACCAATCACTGCAAACAGGATCTTTCATGGTGACTCCACTCAGATTCTTTTGGGCCAACCTTTCATCCTTCCACAACCCCTAGCCATAGTGACCACAGATGTTTCCCAGATAGTGTGGGGGGCGTTATCTGGGAAAGATAGTCCAAGGCACGTGGTCCCAACTGGAGGCCAACTTGCACATCAATGCTCTAGAGATGAGGGCACTGCTGATGCACAGTCAAGGATTACATGAAGATTGAACATCAGATCACAAGATACAGGTGATTCAAAATACTAAAATGAACTGGACAGACAAAACTGCATATGAAACCCAGCAAGCATATCCTCTGCCTCCTTAGGCACAAGCTTGGGTTACTAAGATTTTCACTAGATCTGATATCAATAGCTCATTAAACAATGAAAGTACGAATGGGCGGAATGAGAACGCCAATGTTGTCAACTCCACAAATAATTCTCTCTTTAGGAAAGTATCCTCTCCAGAGGTTGGAGAGAATTTGGAACAAGAATTTAAAGAATCGCCAGTGGGAAGGTCTGAGGGGAGACTCATCCGCACAAGGCAACAATAATGGAGCCCACCCCATTATTTTACCAGTCATGTGCCAATTGGAATCAGAGGATGAGATAATGGAGGTGGGAGATTCTAGGCACAAAATTATGAATGATTCTCCCAAGATCATAGTCAGTAATGGGGGCGACTAATATTTAAAACTATTCAGGCTTATTGCTTGATGCAGAATGTGTGGATTTATTCATGAAAGGGTTTTCTTTTGTTCCACGTAAAGGAGCATCCCTTCTGGAGTGTATTATTGATATGAAGCTCTAAGAGAAATAAATCTCCAAGGTTAAAAGAGGTACCTCATGTTTTGCATGGCGAGCACTTTCAACCCGCCCCTGCACCCAACTTAGTTTTTGTATGAGAAAATCTGTAAACTGGACATGAGGGATTATTTTCAATCCAAACAAAAGACAGCATGCAATAATTTGTCAGAAGAGGATCTGGAGTGGATGAAATTTGTAAGTCAAAAGTGCAGATCATGGCACCTGACAAAGCTGGCAGTGCAGTTATGAACATGATGAATTATGGCACAATGAGCATCTGTCATACTCTTTATTCAGTTTGAATGAACTTAATGGTGCTTATAAGCACATCCAGATACAAATTGAAGACATGTTCATTGACCAACAAATGTTGGAAGAATTGATCTACATCAACACCATATAACCTAAAATCTCCATTATGTTTTGGGTCCCCAAAATCCATATGGACATTCATAACCCACCCTTGCAGACAGTGGACAGCAGGGGTTCTATCACCTGTGATAGTGCCCATTTTTTTTATACCAAGCTAACACCATTGAGAAGTGAACAGAATTTTTGAAAAAGATCAATGAGTTGGGGTATGACAATTCCAACTTCTTGATCACAGTGGATGTAAAAGATCTTTACACAGTCATACCCCATAATTTGGGGGTGGCATGGTTTGTTGATTTGAATGGAAAAGGATTGGGACAGGATCAAGTGAACCCTTAAGAGGAAATGTTGAAAAGGATCCTTAGGAACAATTTTGTTTGGTTTAATGGTATTTTCTACAAAAGGAAGAAATTGCAATGGGCTCACCGGTTGGCTCTTTGCTTGCTAAAGTAGTGATGGAGTGGGACCATAAATACATCACTGAATGCCCCTTCCAAAAGCATGTAAAACTCTATTTACACTATTTTGACATATTTAAAGTGTAGAAGGGGGACAAGGAAACAATAGGACACCTAATTACAACAGGACTACTTTTTTTTAATTCTACAACTGATCATAGTTACAGTAGTCTTGTGTACTTGGATGTTCTGTTGATCAAGGATACTGAAAACAAGCATTGTATGTCCAGAATTCATCAGAAGGCCACATATTCTAACACCCTGTTGCATTTATGTAGCTCCCACACCTTTTTTTCGAAAGAAAGTGGTGGAGAGCAGGATAAAAGCACTCTCATTAAACTAAACAAACAACTCAGAGGACAAAAAGTCCACCAAAGCCAAATTTGAGGCAAGTTTGGCCTCCCAGGCCAAGGACAGCCACAAATCATTCTTTAGCTATGCCCGCACCCTCAAAGACAATACACAACTGTGTGCAGATCTCATTGTAAATTGAGCCACCTATACTGAGCTAGAAGATACAGCAAACCTGCTGGCTGATAAATTCAGCTCCAACTTAATTCATCTCTCCCCTCAACCTTCCCTCACAAAATATCAAATACAACTTCCCCTAGTATCACTAGGGAACAGGTCCTTAGTGCTCTCTAAGACCAAGAACACTGCATCAATGGGCCCAGACAATATCACAGGATGCCTTCTAAATAGCATGAAACATGACCTATCAGGACCTCTGGAATTACTATTTAACTGTAGTCTCCAAACAGGCTTCATGCCTCATGAATGGAGAACGGCAACAATCATCCCTCTGCACAAAGGTGGGCCATCTACAGACCCTGGAAACTACAGACCCATAAGTCTCACTAGTCTTGTATGTAAAGCCATGGAAAGAATTATCATGGAGATAATCATTAGAGATGTAGAAAACCTCCAGACACTGGACCCAACCCAGTTTGGTATCATAAAGGGCAGATCATGCTTACTCAAACTTGGTGGACTTTTGAGGTCACCAAAACAATGGATGAGGGCAAAATCATTCACATTGCTTACCATGACCTGGCTAAGGCATTTGACAATACCCCACTCTGGCATTATTGAAAAACTCAAGAGGTTAGGCACAAACCTGTATGTTATCGGGTGGATAGCCAACTGGCTCACAAACAGGACCCAGGAAATTAGGATTGGGGAGTCCACCTCTACAAAGAGGCCAGTCACAAGTGAAGTCCCTCAAGGATCAGTCCTTGGACCACTCCTTTTTGGCATTTACTTCTCAGAAGTCAAGGCCAAAATCAGTGGTCTCTGGCTGACTAAATGTGCAGATGATTGGAGATTAGGAGTTGTCATTGAGTCTCACACTGACACAAATGTTCTCCAAGAGGGGCTGACACAGGCAAACTTGTGTCAGTCATGGACTAAAACTAAATGCCAAGAAATGCATAATAGTATCCTTTTGGAAGTCATCCATCCCTGGTAACTATCATACTGACAACAGACTCCTTAGAGTGGACCCAGTAGTCAGCGACATAGGGACACACATAGATAGTAATCTAGCCTTTAATCATATGTCTACACTGGTGAGGATATCATTCAGTTGCGCAACTTATAAACAAAGGTATGGCATCCAAGTCTAAGGAAGTCATTGTTCCACTGTATTCGGCATTCATCAGACCTATCATTGATTACAATGCCCACTTTGATATGTACTTAACCAGGAATATCCAAATGGAACGCTCACAGAGTTCCTCACTTAAAGAATACAGGGCATAAGTAATATGTCCTATGTAGACTGCCTCAAGGCCCTATCCCTTTATGCAGTCTCCTACAGGGTTTTGAGGGGATATCTATGCGTGGCATACAGGGCATTGTCAGACCCCACTCTGATAGACCTCCTGCATATCCACAAAGACAGTACCAGAATTACCCATTCTAAAGACTTAAACCTTGCCTGTGATATAAATAGGACCTGCTGGAGAGATAGATATGTATCCCAGGGACCACCCCATCTATGGAACAGGCTCCCCCCATCCATGTGAAGTAGAGTTCCTCCCTAATCCAATTCAAGTGCAACTTGGACAATTGGATTAGATACCATAAATTCATCCCTGGTTTGGCACCTATGCCTCTGATGCAAACAGGTAACCTGTAAATGGTTCATCTCCCAGGTCCATGGTTACACTTAAAGGGTATCAGAACTAGTCAGAGATTTGGGATGCATGGCTAGGCTTAAAAAGGCCCATGTGGTCGTTGGCCTAGTAAACGCCTATGAACCTATGAGAAGAGCTAACTGAAGACAGTCCAAATGACAACACTGGATATTCAGCTTTTCCTGGCTCCTTGATTGATGAGATATCTGAGGTTACAAATAAGAGACGCTCTGGACATTTTGCACCATTACTTAACACAATAGTAAAGGAACAGCAAGTAATTGGTACCACATGTGATCTGGGTCCAGCTATGAGGACAGCCCTGATTATGACATACAGTGTGGACAGCTCAAATATTAGGACCATCTTGAATAAGAACTGCCTCCTATGGGCACTACTGCAGGAGGTGCTGCACCAATTATGGTACACAGGAAGGGCTGTACTTTGAAAAGCTGGTTTGAGACAGCCCAAATGATCAGGTCATCCATGGCAGGAATGGCACATTGTGGGAGATGCTGTTTGCAAATTCATTCACATTAGTGATAGATTTACCATCAAAGGGCAAGTGTTTCAGGATACAACTGAGCTGGTTGTGACAGAAGAGCCTTAATTTGTCTTGTTAGTACCACTGTTTTATATAGGTAAAACAAAGGAAATTTGTGAAAGGGTTTACAAGCATCTCCAGGACACCAAAAATATAAAATTATCAATGCTCTTTGTAGGCACACAAGTGACCAACCAGGACATACTTTCAAATTTCTCTTGGAACAGATTAGAATAGATCCAAGGGGAAGTCATGGAGGATCTACCTGGAGGTACAAAATTAATTGGCAAGTGTATTGGAATGCATACTGCTGGCCAGGTATCAACAAGCAAACCAGCACTGCACCTTTTTTTAAATTTAAAAAAGGTAACGATACTTTGTTGGGATGCTGAAAAAAAGAATATTTTCGGACAAGTCACCTTACAGAAAAGTTATGATTCAATTTAATTTGAGTTCATTTTTTTTTTAATTTTCAATTTGTAATAGTTACAAGTAATTTGTTTTAAGCAATATTATGTGGGAAGGGTGTTGCTAGAAGGCATGAATAGCTGTTGATCATGTGATTTTTGAGGAGTTTAAATGGAATTGGAAGCAAAGGTGAATTTCTGATGAAATTTTAATCTAGTTTAAGATGAAAGTGCCTATCAACCTACTGTTTTAAATGTGTTTTATTAAAATTCTGGTGTTCCATCTATTGCTGGGTGTCAGTTTTTCACTGGTTTGTTTTGTGTTCTTTTGGTTATCCTTCTAAAAATGAAGGTCGGGGAAGGTTGGGAGGGGCAGTGAGGAAGAATGAAAATAGACAACACAGATGATGGTAAGTACTTGACTTCATCTGATGTTGTCCTTTTCATTTTTCCTCAACTATGGAAGAATCTCCAGCAATGAAACTCTTTGGATGCCCTCAAGAAAGATATGTCAGAACACTGTCAAACCAGACTTCTGTTTTTGGAGACAATGCACAATTTGTAATGTGTTAAAAATGTAAGTGTCTTTGAATGTGACTGCAGCACAGATAACGACAGAAGTTGAGTTAAAAATATATGTGCTAGCTGTATATCTGGTAAAATGTGCTCCAGGAAGAAGGAATTTAAAGACCATTTAGGGAACTTGAGGGAAAATTCAATCCATAATCTATTTGGTCAATGTAGTCTTGAAAACCACTTAACATAAGCGGTTAGCAGGAAGAGATATAAACAGCTGGCCAGATGAACTGTTTGGCCTCATGCCATATGAAACAAAAATCGTGCACAGATTTCAAGACAATGTAAAAGGCATTCGTCAATTAGAAACATTGGAAACTATAATGAGCAATCATAAGGATGATTAATGCTCACCTCTGTGGCTACTGTGATCAAGGAGCCTCAATCCTCACGACTAACACCAGAGAAAGCGTCTCATATATGAGGAAATGATAACAAATACACACAGTAAAGTGCAATTTTCCTTAAGAGTACACGGAGATTACAGTCTGGGGCTGGTCACTCCCTTGCTCTCCAGGTCCCCAATAAGAGTCCCCACTGGCACAGCTATAGGGTCCAGATCTCAGCCTAGCTGAGCAAACTAAAATCTCCAGCACCCTCTATGTCCAACAAGTGCTTTGTGTTCCTGCCCAAGTAGCTGACAATACACACTGAGAAGAGTTTATACAATCACACAGACATTCCTGGGGAAGGCTGGCACAGGTTCTCCAGCTGTGCCCCCTTTGCTCAGACTATAAGGTAGTACCACTTGCCACCACCCAGCTAATATTTATCAGCTACTCAAAGGCCCTTAAAAGGGTGTCCAATTATTACTGTGCAATATTATCCAACTGGTAGTATGACTAATCAGTCAAAGCTTATTTGGAGTGACTTGGACAGTAAACTATAAATATGCAATGTACTCTAGAGCTTAAATTATCTCTACACAAACCAGCCACAGTTAAGGTTTCAAAATATTTAATAATAAATAACTAAAACCATAAGACAATACTTTCTACTATACAGTGCTAGTCAAAAGACTTCAGAGATCACACAGAAATACTTAAAATAATTCAGTAGTACAGTTCTGACATCACAGAAAAACAGTCTAATCTTTCTAGTTCTAGCTATCTCTAAAAGAAAACACAAGTCTAAGATAACTTGCATGTGAGCAAGAGGCAGTGCTGCGAGTTGGATGATCAAGACATAAATGCTCAATGCCTTCTGGTTCTCTGTTTAAATTGCTATTGCAGTTCTGATAAACATTACATCATCTTTTACACTTTCCTGCAGTTCCCAGGCTACACATTAACTGCATTTACATTCTTAACATCTCCCTTTTGTTATCTTGCAGCTGGTCAGGAACAGAGCAATAAAAATACATTTGCATGTTTAAATCTAGCAATTTAACTCTTGGTTAAAACAATAGAAAGTATTTCTTCATCTAGACTTTTCGGCACCACTGTCTACTTCAAAGGGTCACCACATGCTTTACTTTGCTCAGTAGAGTGCACTGTTGTCACATTTACTTCCACTTCTACATGTAACAGTATTTCTTTACATTTAAGACAACAAGCCTGTAGTTTACATTCATATTTACAAATGTCAGAATTATCTGCACAATTCTATCTGGCTAGGCTGGCAGCCTTCACCCATCTCTATCAGTCTTCACCCCCCCCCCCCGAGAACTCAAGCTAGTTTTTTAAGTGACCCTTGAGAAACAGCGTTTGAGAGGGTTAGGTCTATCTGAGTGTACCTCACCCCATTCCCTATCTTGAGAGCCCATCTGCATTGGCATTGCTAACCCCACAGCGGTGCTGCACTGACATATATGATTGCAACCCCAGTCTCCATCTTAGCAACTTGGCATTTTGCTGGCTGGCTCTGTTTAACCATGTTAGGGGGTTGTGATCTGCCATAACAGTGAATTGCCTTTTATACAGATAAGACTGAAGTTTCTGCAATGCCCACACTATGGCTAGACATTCCCTTTCTACAGCTACATAGCATTCCTCCCTGGGTTGGAGCCTATGACTGAGATAAACCACTAGGTGTTCTTCCCCCTCTGAAGAAATCTGGCTAAGTACAGCCCCAACCCCATGGTTCAAAGCATCCACCTGCACAAGAAACTATTTGCTGTAATCTGGACTGGCTAACACAGGGGGTCCTCCCCAAAGCTTCCTTAAGCTTCTGGAATGCCTGCTCACATGCTGGGGTCCACAAGGCCTTATCTGGCCTGTTCTTCCTTGTCAGGTCTGTGAGGGGAGCATCTATGGTACTATAACTGGGAACAAACTTTCTGTAGTACCCTGCTGTCCCTAAAAATGCCCTCACCTGATTTTTAGTAACAGTTGCAGGCCATGTCTGGATGGCTTCCACTCTGGCAGGTTCTGGCCTTATCTTACTGCTCCCCACTCTATGTCCTAGGTAGGAGACCTCTGCCATACCCACCTGACATTTGCTCAGCTTAATGGTCAACCCTGCCCTCTGTAGTCTGCCCAGCATCTCCCTGACATGCTGAAGGTGCTCTGACCAGGAATGGCTATAGATGGCAATATCATCTACGTAGGCAAGAGCAATCCCTCCTGCCAGGACATTATCTACCAGCCTCTGGAAAGTCACAGGGGCATTCTTCATCCCAAAGGGCATCTTTGTGAACTCATACAAGCCAAAAGGAGTCACACAGGCTGACTTCTCTCTAGCACTAGGAGTCAATGGCACCTGCCAGTAACCCTTGGTAAGATCAATGGTTGTAAGATACTTAGCCCCACCCAGCTGCTCTAGGGACTCATCTGTCCTAGGCACTGGGTAAGCATCAGACTCTGTGTGACTATTTAATTTCTTGTAGTCCACACAGAACCTGGTGCCACCATCCTTCTTTGGCACCAGTACCACTGGGGAGGCCCAGGAACTGTTGGACTCTTGAATCACCCCTAGTTCCAACATTGCCTGTACCTCCTCCCTCAATGTCTGTTTGACTCTCTCAGGCACTCTACAAGGGACCTGCCTAATAGGCCTTTGGAGTCCTGTATCCACCTGGTGCTGCACTAGGTGGGTGCATCCTGGTTTCCCAGTGAACATGTCCCCAAATTCCTGTAACACTGCTCGTATTTCTCGAACCTGGTTAGGGGATAGCTGCTGGGACATTGCTACCCCTTCCACTGAGGTGTCAGCCAAGCCTTACTGAGGAGATCAGTCCCCAGATCTCCCTTCAGACTCCTCCTGCAATCCACTGCAAATGCTCAGCACAAGGGCCTCCTATCACTGTAAGGTTTCATCATGTTAACATGGTACAATTTGTGCCCCTGCCGTCTGCCTAGCAGTTCCACCATGTAGTTAACATCACTTACCTTTCTTACCACCTTGTAGGGACCCTCCCAAGCTGCTTGCAGCTTGTGTTTGACAGGAATGAGAACCATTACCTGCTGTCCCACAGCATACACTCTAGCTCAAACATTCCTGTCATACCACACTTTTTTCTGTTGTTGGGCTTCTGCTAGGTTCTCCTGGTCCAAGCCCATGAGTTCCCTGAGCCTTGTCCTGAGGTTTAGGACATATGCCACAACAGACTCCTAGTGAGACTCACACTCACCTTCCCACTCATCTCAGATTAAATCTAGAGGTCCCCTCACCCTATGCCCATACAGCAACTCAAGCGGTGAAAAACCTGTGGATTCCTGGGAAACCTCTCTGTAAGCAAACAGATGGGGCAAATATTTGTCTCACTCCCTCTTAAACTAATCTGCAAATGCCTGTAGCATGGACTTGATTGTAGAATTTAACCTCTCAACACCATTAGTCTGGGGATGGTAGGGGGTGGTCTTTATGTGCTTCACCCCACAGGACTTCCACAGACAAACCAGCAGGTCTGACATGAAATTGGTACCTCTGTCAGTTAGTATTTCTTTTGGGAAACCTACCCTGCTGAAAATCTCAAACAAAGCATTTGCCACCTTCTCTGCCTCAATGGAGGACAAAGCCACTGCCTCAGGGTATCGTGTAGCATAATCCACTACCACTAGGATATACTTTTTCCCTGTGGAACTTGGGGTACTGGGAGGACCCACAATATCCATAGCTACCCCCTGAAATGGCTCCTCAATCACAGTTAAAGGCATCAAAGGAGCTCTGACCTTGTCTCCTGCCTTGCCTACCTTTTGGCACTGCTCACAGGTCCTGCAGTACCCTATTACATCTCTGGAAATTCCAAGCCAATAAAAGTTCTGCATAATATGCCTCTTTGTACATTTTATGCCCATATGACCTGCAAAGGGAATATCATGGGCTATGGCTAGAACCGCCAGATGGAAGGCTCTAGGCACTACAAACTGTTGTACTCTCTCACCTTCAAGCCCTCCCTCAGAGGTCAACTGTTTGTATAGTAACCCTTTGTCCTAGCATACAGAGTCCCCCTTTTCTTGAGAATCAGGTGCATCCCTAGCTACCTGCCTTACGCCTTGCAATGCAGGGTCTGAGAGCTGAGCCTGTCTCAACTCTCTCCTTGTAACCCTTCCCAGCTCCCCTTCCACAGGAAGTCTGGCATCCTCTGACAGTGGTGCCTCACTGTCAGCCTGGGTACTACAGTTGTGGCTCACATTCAGTTTCACTGCTACAGGATAGCTCACTCCCTGAAGTAATCACCTCACCAGTCTTGGCTGCAAGTATGCAGTCTGTCTGGGTCTCCCCAGGCTACCACACCCACATGCTTGTCGCCTAGCCTGACCGCATGTAACTGCATAAGTACATGGCACTGCCTCATCCAAATCCTTCCCTATCAGGACATCTGCAGGATGATAGTTCGGTACCCTGTTGTCTCAAGACAACCTACTACTGACATTTTGTCTTTCCCACTTACTGGCTTCCCTCACCTTTGGTTCCCAACCTTGCCTCCGTGGACACCTGTATGCCACATGGCCCCACTGGTTGCATTCAAAACATTTAACCTTAGCTCCTGGACATGTACCTGGAATAGTGGCTTCTCCTGCTACTGACAGATTCTGTTGGGGCAGTCTGTGCTGCCCACCATGGGTTCCTTTAGACCCATGAGCAGTACTAGGGGTCCCCTTCCTGTGCAGGGCTGCCCTGCTTGCCAGGTACAGGTTTCCCTTCTTCCCCAACTCATCTGAAGTAGCACATTGTCCATCAGCTAACCAGATCCCCATGTCCTCAAGCAAAATGCTAAGGGATTGTTCCCTCACCAGATTTCTGCCATCCCTTCAAAAGTGGTGACCTGACATCCACTCACCCACCTACTGAAATAAGTGCTCAATTCAGCAACATATTCACACACACTTTCATCTGCCTTGCGGTCTATGCTCACAAACGTTTTTCCTATAAGTTTCAGGTGTTAGCTTAAACTGTTCTAAAAGACATTTCTTAACAGCAGTATAATCAAAACAAGCAGCGTCAGACATTTTGGACAGAACAGTTACAGCTTTACCATGGAGTAAGGGGGGTCAGGAACCGTACCCAGAGCACTTGGTCAACTTGATACTGTTTACATACCCTCTCAAAGATATGAATGAAACTATCAAAATTATCCCCCTTTAAACTGTGGAAGAAATTTACTGACCTTTTGTGCTTCTGGGGTCCAGCTACTCCCTTCCCCATTACCTCCATAACTCTGGCAAAGAGTCAGCATCTCCTTCCCATGTTGCCTCTGCCTCTCTTGTTCCTCAGTTTGCAGATGTAACAGTTTCTCATTCTCCTCAGCCTGCAAACATCACAGTCTCTCATTTGCATCTAATTCCACACGCATGGCCTCCAACTCAAGTCTCTTTAGCTCCATATGGACTTTTAAGTCCACTGCAGAAAGGTTGAGCTGTCCATTCTCCAAGGGAATTATACCTCCATTGCTAGTCTGATTGTCCTGGTTGCTGTTTTCTGATGCAGCTGTAACCAAGGCTGCAGTCAGGTCTGCTTTAGTCAGGTTTCCATGCGTCAGTCCCCTAGCCTGGCACATCTCTGCCAGCTGGCTCCTTGACAGCTTTCCATACTACTCTGCTGACATGCTGCCTGCTCACTCTGACTGACTAAGCTAATAAAAGAAATAAAATAAAACAAAACAATTGTGATCTGAACTCGGAGTATTCACTGTGTGGCTGTTTTACAGAACAAAAACACCTTCAAAGCTCACTGGACACAAGCTACAGTATTCACTCTACCCACACCACTACAAGACAATTATTATTTGCCAACTAATTAATATTTGATGTGGATATCCCGCCGCTGCCAAACAATTAATATGTATTGCCCGTGCCCTGGCCCAGCAATCAAGAAGCCTCAATCCTCACCACTAACACCAGCGAGTGCATCTCATATGAATAAAGGATAACAAATACACACAGTAAAGTGCAATTTCCCATAAGAGCACACAGAGATCACAGTCAGTCCGAAGCTGGTCACTCCCTTGCTCTCCAGGTCCCCGCTAAGACTCCACACTGGCACAGCTATAGGGTCCAGATCTTAGCCTAGCTGGGCAAGCTAAAATCTCCAGCACCCTCTCTGTCCAACCAGTGCTTTGTGTCCCTACCCAAGTAACTGACGCACACTTTTGGAAGAGTTTATATAACCACACAGGCACTCCTGGGGAAGGCTGGCACAGGTTCTCCAGCTGTGCCGATTTTGCCCAGACTATACAGTAGTACCACTTGCCACCACCCAGCTAATATTTATCAGCTACTCAAAGACCTTAAAAGGGTGTCCAATTAATATGCAATATTATTATCCAATTGGTAGCATGACAAATCAGTCAAAGCTTATTTGGAGTGACTTGGACAGTTATGCAATGTACTCTAGAGCTTAAATTCTCTACACGAACCAGCCACAGTTAAGAGGTTTCAAAATATTTAATAAATAATTAAGAAAGCAGAACAATGTTTTCTACTATATAGTGCTAGTCAAAAGAGTTCAAAGATCACACAGAAACACTTAAAATAATTCAGTAGTACAGTTCTAACATCACAGAAAAACGGTCTAATCTTTCTAGTTCTAGCTATTTCTAAACGAAAAATAGAAGTTATGCACTTACCATAACGTTCCATGTGAGTTGTTTATCTCCCCTTTATTCTCACTGATGGGTTCGGAGCCAATCCTTGGCTCTGACACGGCCGATAGCAAGCTCAAGGTTTGCCAGTAGCTCGAGACCAAGCCCCTTATCCCACAATGCACTGCTGGAATTACCTCAGATCTTGTTTGCAGCGAATAACAGTATATATATATATATATATATATATATATATATATATATATATATATACATATATACAACATATACATGCCCTCTTATATATACATACAAAGAACACTTCCCAAACGGGAAGAAGAAATATTGAATAACCAGGATGGTATTAGCCTCTAAGTCAACAGTCAGCCAGGAGGGGGAAGGAGGGAGGGATGTGAGAATAAAGGCAAGATAAACAACTCACATGGAACGTTATGGTAAGTACATGACTTCTATATGTGAAGTTGTTAAATCTCGCTGTTTATTCTCACTGATGGGTAGCATCCCTAGCACCAAAACCTTGGGTGGCTCATGGGAGTATGTTCTTCAGCAGCGTAGATCCAAAGGAAGACCTGTCCCTTAAGCCCTATCTACTTTGTAATGTGTGATAAAGGTATGAGGCTTAGACCAAGTAGCTGCAGAGCAAATATTGTCAAGGGGCAATTTATCTTGAAAGGCAGAAGAGGTAGAGACAGCTCTGGTAGAATGAGCTTTTGGTTTGTGCGTTAAAGGCATGCTCATATTCTCATAAACAAAAGATATACAATCAGATAACCATTTAGATAAAGTTGTTTTAGCCACTGGATTGCCTTTTCTTGCTTCTGAGGATACAAAAAGTTGGTCCGATTTCTTAATATCCTTAGTTCTGTCAAGATAAAATCTGAGCTGTCTGTAAACATCAAGTTTGTGCAGCATATATTCCAATTTGCTTGAGTGATTGGGGAAAAAGACTGGCAGTCCAATGACCTGATTGATATTTGAGTCAGAACAGACTTTAGGTAAAAATGAGGGATTTGTTCTGAGAGATACTCTATCAGGATGGAAGATCATGTAGGGTGATATGATAGATAATGCGTGAAGTTCTGACACTCTGCAGGTAGACGTAATGGCCACAAGAAATATTGTT
Source organism: Protopterus annectens (assembly GCF_019279795.1). NCBI lineage: Eukaryota > Metazoa > Chordata > Ceratodontiformes > Protopteridae > Protopterus > Protopterus annectens. The sequence goes on from NC_056747.1 coordinate 195,001,155, forward strand.
TTCCAAGATAAAAAATTTAAATCACAAGAATAATAATTTGAGACAGCATATGGTTTAAATCCCAGGGAGAAAAGGGAATTTTGATCAGAGGTCTCATATGAAGAACACCTTTAAGGAAGGTTTTAGATAATTTATGGCTCATAATATTTGTGCCACCAAGACCAAGGTGAAAATTTGAGACAGCAGCTAACTGAACTCAAACTGTAGCAGTTGCTGCCCCTTCCTTGAAAATCTTTGTTAGAAATAAGACCAAGGTGAAAATTTGAGATAGCAGCTAACCGAACTCAAACTGTAGCAGCTGCTGCCCCTTCCTTGAAAAGCTTTGTTAGAAATTCTAAGATCGAAGATAGCGGAGCTCGGAAAGGGTCAATGTTCTGCACGTTGGCCCTAATTGAGAACCTTTTCCATTTACTGCCATATAATTTCCTGGTAGATGGCTTGTGAGAAGACAAAAGAATCTGTCTTGTATCTTCTGAAATTGAATGAAGCCTGGCAATTAGGGGAAGTGGATTAGCCAAGCAGTCAGTTTGAGGGACTGCAGAGAAGGATGAAGATCCCCTGACGGGTGAGTCAGAAGGTCCGGAACTGGGTCCAGGATCCATGGATCTTCCAACAGATGATGGTGGAGAAACGGAAACCAAATCTGTCGAGGCCAGTAGGGGGCTATGAGTATAACAGTCCTTCCCCCAGTGATTTTGCTTTCTGTAAAAATCTGGGTATGAATGGGAAGGGTAGAAATGCATAAAGGAGACACAGGGGCCAATCATGTAAAAGTGCATCTCTCGGGGGATGACCGGGAGATGGTATTAGGGCTAAGTAGCTTCGGCATTTTGAATTGATGTGGCTGGCAAAAAGTTGCAGCAAGGCTGGCCCCATTTGTGGAAAATCAACTCCGCAACCTGTTGTTTGAGACACCACTCATGAGGGAGTAATATTGCCCTGCTTAGCTTGTCCACTATCATGATGGATTTCCCGGGGATGTGCGTTGCTAACAGAAAATGCTGGGATGACACAGCCCATTGCCAGACCCTTAGGGCTTCTCAACAAAGGGGGTAGAACTTGGTCCCGCCCTGCTTGTTCACGTACCAGACTACTGACATGTTGTCGGTCTGAACTGCAATAGTCCCTAGAGGGAGAGAGTCCTGAAAGTACTGCAAAATGCCAGAAGCACTGCTCTCAACTCTAGAACATTGATGTGCAGATGTGATTCTTGATCTGTCCATGTGCCTTGGGCAGTCTTTCCCTGAAAATGCCCCCCCACCCTATCAGGGAAGCGTCCGTGGTCACAGTGGCTACTGGGGGGGGGGACAAAGGGTCTTCCAATTGTGACATGGAGACATCAACCACCACCGAAGGTCTCTCCTGCAAGAATCCGTGATAAGAATCATGTGGTGCATTGGTAGTTTCTGGTAAGACCACTGAACGAAGAGGAGCCATTGAAAAATTCGCATATACATCCTTGCGAGTGGTATAGCCAGGATTGCTGCCGCCATCAAACCTATTACTTGCAATACCTCCGCTGCTATAGCTTTGTTCTTCGACACCAGTGAGCTGACATTTTGGCAGAGAAGAGAGACTCTTTCAATTGGGAGACGTAGAGTGGTAGTTGAGGTATCTAACTCTGCTCCTATAAAAACGGTATGCTGAGATGGCAATAAGGCAGACTTTTCGAAGTTGATTGTAATGCCTAATTGATGGCGGAGTGTCAGAGTGTATTGCGTTGCCTGGGTCAATTGATGCCTGGTGGTAGCGGTGGGGAGCCAATCGTCTAGGTATGGAAACATCTGGAATCCTAGACGCCTCAGGTGAGCCGTGACCACTGCCATGCATTTGAACACTCTGGGGGCTGTAGTGAGACCAAAGGGCAGGGCTCGAAACTGGTAATGATTGGATCCCAGCCAGAAGCACAGATGATCTCTGGAGCGTCTGTTCATCTTTATGTGATAGTACATGTCCTTGAGATCTATGGACCACATCCAATCACCTTTCCCTAAGAAGGGAAGAATGGACTGAAGCGTGACCATTCAGAACTTCTCTTTCTTTAAGAACTGGTTGAGTCTGTTGAGGTCCAAGATAGGTCTCCAGTCCTGTTTTCTTTAGTACCAAAAAGAACCTTGAGTAAGTTCCGAATCCGACTTGGTCTGCTGGGACTGGTTGGATGAGACTTTTTTCTAGCAATCTGCGGACCTCTACAATTGCTTCTTCCCTGAAATTGGGTGGAACATTTGGGATTTTCTTTATAGGAATAGGAGGGGTGAAGAACTGTATGAAATATCGTCTGGAAATGATGCTTTGTACCCAAGTATCTGATGTTATATTTAGCCAGGCTTCTGGGTACAAAGACAAGCGACCCCCGACTGCCTCCAGAGCCGAACAGTCAGGCCCCCTTTCAGGGGCGCTGGTAGGACTGACCGGAGAACTGACCCCTGTCACCATGTTGCTGCAGACCCCCTCTGCCACGGAGGTGGCATCTTCTGTTATAACCCCCTCCTCTGCCTCTAGAGGGGGGTTTCTCCACATGTGTTCTGAAAGGCTGCCTGAGTTTTTCAGAACCACATCCCCCCCCCCCCAGGGCCCTTGGGGTAGGGCCGAGTGGGGGTGGAAAAATAGACCCCAACGGCAGATAAGGTCTTGCTTTCCTGCTCACACCTGGTTAAAGTTTCCTTTACTTTGGGCCCAAACAGTGATGAGCCATCGAATGGGGTATTAATAAAGGAAGACTTAAAGGGTTCCACAAAGGAACAGAGATGCATCCAGGCTTGCCTTCGAAGAGCAATGCCCGAACTAGCGGCTCTACTCAAACCATCAGCTGCATATGATATGAGATGCATGGACAAGTTCACTACTGAGTTTAGGGTAGCAAGCTGGGCATTGACTTTGTTGGCCACTCCTGCAGCTACCGTACCCTGGAGAGTATCTCCTAGCTCTTTCAGGAGATCTCTGTAGTCTTGTAAAATGGGTTAAGTAATTCAGTGATCGCAGAGAAAAAGTCGCTGAACTAAACATGCGCTTCCCATATCTATCCATAACCCTAGAATCTCTGTTAGGGGGATGGATAGAAGAGGGATGTCTCAGATACTTTCTTTTTGGTGGCTGCAGCTACCACCATGGCATCAACAGGCACTCCTTTTTTCAAAAATGCCTTGTCCACTGGGGCAGATATGAATTTATTGGGTCTACAAAGGACAGGTTTCATGGTCTCCGGTGACTCCCACGCCTTACGAGAGATCAGTTCCATGAGCTCATCATAATGCGGCGACACCCAAGAAGTGGAAGGTTGAGACCCAAAAGCCTTCAAGAGCACGGACTCATCCTCAGTAGGGTCTTGGGACTGCCAATCGCCCCTCTGACTAAGGATCTCTAGTATCTCTGCAAATGAGATATCGTCTGAGGGGGATTGAGGGGACCCTTCTGACTCATCTAAGTCCGTGTCAGATGTCAGACTCCTGTGGGGAGTCTAAGTGCCTCCTCTTGCACAGTCTCTTCCTGGGCACCTCCTCAGTGGGGGGAATCTGGGGAGGTCTCAGAAGAGCAGGGGACGCCCTGTGGGGGTACTTGAGGCTCAGGGTCTCTACGCTTAGAGGGATCGGCAGATGAAGCAGACACAGGAGCTTGAGGGGAGAGGGAAAGCTGAACCGATGCTGACGTATTTGGAGCAAAACTCTCCTCATAGCATCAAAGTTACCATGGCTCCGACGAGGAGTGGACGGACCCGGGAGTACCGTCCGATCCTCCCACACCAAAACCCTGGGCTCAGAGCCCGAGGTAGGAGCCGAGCTCATCCGAGCTGAAGCCCCAAGAGGAAGAGTCGGCACCAAGTCGGTGCGACTATCCTCCCCGGACCAGACGGGAGAGCGTCGGCGCCAAGGACATCCGAGTAGATGGTGCCGATAACACCAGTGCGGGTATCGGCTCCAAGGGTTCGACCACCATCGGTTCAATTTTCTTCGGCTCCGAGAGTTCAGTACGGCTCGGAGGATGAGGAGTAGACAAGTCCGGTTCCATGGTCTTCAGTACCAACGAGCTGGTCGGGGCCGACAACAATTTGGCAAGTCCTGGTGCCTGTAAAAGCTTCTGCACTAGCCGATCCATGTCCAAATCTGAAAGGCTGAATGCACCGAAGGTGCTGACTGGAGCAGAGGTGAAGAAGGAACTTCAGAGTCTGGCTCCAATACTGAGAGCTGGCTCCGAATCAAAGGTACACTCGGTTCCGATGACTGTGGAACCGATGACCCTTCTTCTGAAATCTTAGCCTTTTTAGAGACCTTATCTGAAGACTTGGATTTTGAGGATTTGGATGATGTACTAGCACCCTCATGGCTACTCAAGACCTCTGAAAAAGATTGCTGTAGCAATCCCCTGTCTATAAGTTTCCTCCTTCTCTAAAAGAGAACTCTTGAAGATAAGGAGTGGCAAATGCTACAGGTGTCTTGGAGGTGTTTAGCCCCCAGACAGTAGACACATTGAATGTGCCCGTCAGTAACAGACATTTTCTGCCCACAATCTGGGCATTTTTTGAAACCCGATTTGGGATGGGATTTCTCCCTATCATCTGACATAGTTAAGTGAAAAAAGCAGTAAATTAGACAACTACTAAGCCCAAACCGGGCACTAACTATAACAATATATATATTGAACAAAAAAATATAGATACAAATATAGGGCTAAGAGGCCCACAGAAAAACCTGACTATTTGTTGTATCTTTTGGCTTTTCCCGGTTAGGGGTCACCACAGTGGAACTCCAGTCCACTAATGATTAGCAGTAGATTTTTACGTACCGAGTTGCCAGCCCTGAAGCACAACCTTCAAAGAAGGTACGCCCATTCACACATGTCTCAACACAGAAGATGCTTTAGCTGAGAATCGAACAGGACGTCTTACTGTGAGGCAACAATGCTACCGCAGCACCATCACCACATAAAGATTAATAGTAGAGAAAAGGGGCTTAAGGCCCACACAAACTAAGAAGCCAACAAGGCCCTAACTTTTAAACTATTTCTACTATCTAGAGAGTAAATATAATAGTACTAACACACACTACATATATATTAAACAAAAGAGAAAACTTTTTTATAGACTTGCTGTTAATTTGTTTCTAAAATGGTCCGAGCTAACTGGAACACCGAGATCTCTCTTGCCGCGGCAAACTACATCTGAGGTAATTCCAGTAGTGCATCATGGGATAAGGGGCTTGGTCTCGAGCTACTGGCAAACCTTGAGCTTGCTATCGGCCGTGTCGGAGCAGAGGATCGGCTCCGAATCAATCAGTGAGAATAAACGACGAGATTTAACAACTTCACATCACAAGTCTAAGATAACTTGCATCCAGCCGACACAAGCATCCTCCAAAAGGGCCTCATAGAAACAGACAACTGGTGCCAGAGCCATGGCCTCAAGCTAAACGCCAAAAAGTGTATAGTCATCCCCTTTGGCAAAAACAAAGTGTCCACAAATTACCACATAGGTGGTAATCCATTAAGTACAGAAGAAGTAATTAGGGACCTGGGTACCCAAGTTGATAGCAATCTCTCATTTGACAACCACGTGGCCAAAGTGGTTAGAAAAACATTTTATATAGCCCACCTAATCATGAAGGGATTCACATCTAGATCAGGGGAGGTCATCGTGCCTCTTTACTCATCCCTCATCAGGCCCACAATTGAGTACAATGCCCCTTTTGGGATGTACCTTACCAGACACCTGCAGCAACTGGAAAGACCACAAAAGTACCTCACCAAGAGAATCAAAGGGCTCAAACAGATGCCATATGCTGCCTGGTTAAAGAAACTCCAGCTCTATTCAGTGGCATACCACCTGCTCAGAGGCGATCTGTGCCTGATGTATAAAGCCATGTCCAACCCGGAACTAATGGACATGCTGCACCTCAGAAAATCCAAATCCCACTGAGCTACGCGCTTGAGAGACTTGAACCTCAGCACTGAAATAAATAGGACATGCTGGAGGGACAGATTCATAACCCAGAGGCTCCCTTCACTCTGGAATAAAATCCCAGTCCAGGTTAGGCAGAGTCCCTCATTGACTCTCTTCAAGAAGAATCTTGATGATTGGATGGGAGATCGTAGGTTTACCCCGGGTATCACTTCTGTGTCACTGTTAGACAGAGTCACAGTATACTAACCTCGAAAAAGGGCATAGCAAAATTAATTTAAAATGGGTGGCGAAAGCCAAACACACTCTGGCTAGGCTTATAAATGCCCTAGGGCAGATAGCCTAGTATGAACCTATGAACCTATGTGAGCAAGAGGCAGTGCTGAGAGTTGGATGATCAAGACAAAAATGCTCAATGCCTTCTGATTCTCTGTTTAAATTGCAGTTCTGATAAACACTGCATCATCTTTTACACTTTCCTGGAGTTCCCAGGCTACACATAAACTGCATTTACATTCTTAACATCTCCCTTTTGTTATCTTGCAGCTGGTCAGGAACAGAGCAATAAAAATACATCTGCATGTTTAAATTTAGCAATTTAACTCTTGGTTGAAACAATAGAAATAATTTCTTCATCTAGACTTTTCGGCACCACTGTAAGGGTCACCACATGCTTTACTTTGCTCAGCAGAGTGCACTGCTGACACATTTATTTCTAGTTCCAAATGTAACAGTAAGACAACAAGCCTGTAGTTTACATTCATATTTACAAATGACAGAATTATCTGCACAATTCTATCTGGCTAGGCTGGCAGCCTTCACCCATTTCTACCAGTCTACACAGCTACCTTGGTTAAAAAGAAGGGATAGGTCCTGGGAACATACTCGGCCTGGCAAACAAAGCCTCAAGCTCTGAAAAACTTTTAGGTAACAGCAGTCAGGAGAAAAGTTTTCCATGAAATTTCATATCCTAATTACTCATTGATTCATGGATTTCTGCATCAGTCCCTAAAGAATAACCATGAGATCTGACTGAGAAGATAGGTTTGAAGCTCCAAGCATCACAATATCTTCAAAAAGAAATGTTGCATAATTTGGTAGATCTAACTGAAGTTTATTAGTAAAGAAAACCTGACTTATTCCAAAAAGGGATCAACAAGAAAAGGACATATGGTAAGAGGTAGAAGCAGAGAAGGACCAATGTTCTGAACAGAAGTCAATGTGGGTAATGTTTCCATTTGTTACTATAGGCTTTATAAATAGAACTGTTCTTGAAAGCCAAATAATGTCAGGACTAAGGAAAACAGTGGCTGGACAATAATACTATCAGTCGAAGGTGAAACCCTACAGTTGGCTGGATGATACAGAAAAAATGTTCGCTGCAAAGTGCCAGAATTCCTGCAGGATGTTTCAGAGGAGCTGTGAGGGAGAGGAACCTTGAACAATGGAAACATAGCTGGACCAAGCATTATGACTAGATTTGGAGAAACCATGCAGTTAATTAGAAGGTTTGAAAAGGGGATTTGATCCCTACAGGGGAAAGGAGAGATCCACATGGAGAGATTGCAAACCCTTGGAGGGTGTAGTAATTAGAAAGTGGTTTGAAGAAAATTGCACATTCCCAAACCCTCATGGCCTCTGTACAAAAGGTAAGAACAGGTTCCTCCTTGTTTGCCGATATACTACATTACTGACATGTAGGTGTGCCTTTCAGTAATCTTCAGAAGGAGGACATCCTGGAAGGCTTGCCATGTGAGTAGGGCAGCTTTCATCGCTAGGACGATATGTAACCTGGTCCTCAGGGAAGACCAAGCGCGTAGGATGCTTGAAATCCTACTCTGGATGGGAAGCATCTGTGGTCACTGTGGCTATGGAGGGGGGCTAGAAGAAACATTCTGCCTAGGAACAGATCTTCTGACTGGGTCCATCAGCAATGAAGACTTTTGTAAATTGGTTTTAAAAGAACAGAACCCAGATCTTGTAGACTTAATCTTGCTGGAGGGGAACAGAAGTGACAGCAAATGCCACATTTTTCTTATTGATGTGAAGAATCAAAGAAGCTATCTGGTTTGAAGTATTCAAGGCAGGAGTTAAGAATTACACATTTTCTACAGGGGATAGATTCCATTACACCAGATTTATAGAAATGTCCTGGAATCTGGAGTTTTAAAACGGGTAATGTCTGGCTTATAACAACTAATACCTGGTAGTAGTGGGGGGGGGCAGATGTTCAGATATGGCAATACCTGAAAACCTTCAAGACTCAGATGAACAGTCACAAATGGTATTCATGTGGAAAGGTATTCGGAGGGATGTGGTGAGTCTGAAGGGCAGAACTCTGAACTGGTAGTGACTGGCTACTAACCAGAAGCACAGATATCTTTTGAAGAGCCTGTTTAATTTGATTTTACAGTAAGTATCCTGTAAGAGTACATACAATCATCCTAGCACAGAAATGGTAGGGAGGACTGAATCATGACCATCCAGGGTGGTAGTGCACTGGCTAGAATTCAAAACCTGAAGGGGTGTGGATTTGCAAAATACCAGGGCCTTGTCATATCATAACTTGCAGACGACTGAAGTTTTGATTGAAAATGCATGGGGTCAACAGCTCGGATCCAAAGGGAGTTTTGGATCAGAGAAGTGACTGACAGTGGCCTGTTAGTTAGCAGCCAAGGAAGAGCCTACTAGTTAACACAGGTTGAATCAGAGAACTCAGGATGCAAAAAGCCTTTTTTTCCCCCTGATCCAAATGATGCTGGGATCCAAGAAAAAAATCTCTGGCACATACCTGTCAGAGCCTAAGCTTAGGATCCAGAGAACAAAGGAAACTCAACAATGGGGACCGTGACAGGTTATACATGAAAGTATTTTCTGATATTCAGATGTACAGCATTTTCAGAATTTAGAGCACAAGATTTTTCAGTGCTTTGCCAGAGAGCTACAATTTTATGGGACAGAAAAGAAAAGACCTGGAAATGTTCTGAAGACTACAAACTATGCCTCTCAACCTCAGAGCAAAAATTCTGTACAAAGCCCTAAATAAAAGTGGGGAAAAGGCCCAAAAATAGACTATTTTAAATATTGCTCTTACAAACTCAAAGCTGATAAGATGGTTTTGCATTAGCATGAAGTTTCTGAAGGTTTTGAAGTCTGAAATGCCATTTTCTAACGTCTTTAATGATTTGCCAGTAGTTTGCCAGAAAACCAGAATTTTGTGAAAAGCAGACCAAAAATGAGACAAAAATCTGAATATTCTGTGAAAATCTGTACAGTTGAGAGGTATGACTGCAACAGGTTGGCTCAGAAACAGCCAACAACAAAACAGTTGCATCCGATGATCTTCTCGGATCCAAAGAATACACACTGGTTCGGAAGCTCTGGATCAGAGGAAGCTGAATCCGAGAAAGGGAATGTGGCTCTCCATGTGTACCTGGCTTTCCATCAGATGAGAGTCTTAGGACTAGAGGAATAGGTAGAGAAGGATGGAATAAATTGGTTCCAATGAAAGGAATAACCAGGATTCACAGAAGTCTGAGCAACTGCGTTATCTGCTGTGGTTGTCCTGCAGCAGCAGTCAGATCTGAAAACTTTGGATCAGATGAGTAAAAGCAAGCAAGCGGAACTCTTCAGGGAACCTAATCTGTCAGATCCTCAAGGCACTGAGGATCTGGCATAGGCCTTGACAATTTCTCATAACATGCCGGTATACTTTCTTTCAAAGGGGTGTTGAGCCCTGAAGGAAACCAAACAAGATTTTTAAAGCTTGAAATAGCAGCAGGTGCATGTAGTGACTGGCTCCCAACATTACAAGCACCTGGTGTAGAGCTGCCTACTCAGACTTGGCAGAAGAGGTAGTTCACAATTTATTAGATTTACTAGTCCTTGGTATGAACTCAGGACCTGCAGCGCAAACTCCAGACCATTATACCCTTTAACCTCTTAGTGCATTAAATAGTGCTCAAATAAATTTAGAAAGTTGCTAGAACAGATAAGAGTTAGTATGCATTTTCTGTACAACAAACTCAGCTGTGTCGTTTAGTGACTTCAGTCCTGATTTTGCCAGGAAAAAATGCCATGAGGAAAAAAAACATGAAGCAAAAAAATCTGGACACTGAAAATCTGCCCAGATGAGAGTCAAGCAGACCATCCTTAACTATAAAACAGTCTCAAGCAAAGCAGGACCACGCAAGCCGCCAGTGGTTCAAGGCATGGTTAAAATGACATTCAAGGAAAAAAAAAAAAACGGACAAGCCAAAAAAAGTTTAACTACAGTCTTAATAGGTTTGCTACTGATTTTGTTCCTAGTAAAAAACACAAATTTAAACCTTACCCATATGTTGACAGAAAAGCTGGAGACAGATAAAGGTCATGAAAAGCAAGCCAAGAGGAAGAAAAAATTTGCATACTAGAGTGCGGATTCAGCACACAAAATCACATGAACCTCAAAGATACTGGGAACAACAAAAGGAGAAACCGTAAAAACAAGGTTGCCAAAAAACAGTCATAGAACTAACACTGATGGCAAAAACAATGCATTCACAGCAGAAACACACCTCCTTAGCCTAATAACTTAGATGCCAGCTCAACATGATGTGTTAGCATGCATGTCCTGAAATATACCAAGTCATAAACTCTGGTGAAAGTCATTTAAACAGCTCAATCCATAGACTTGTCAGCAAGTCACGAATTCTATGAACAGACCAAAACCATGAAGTAAAAATCTGAACATTACACGAAAAACTGTTGAGGGATATGAGTGAAAAGGTGGGCTATGGCCTGGTGACAGGATAACCAGAAAATGAAAGTGAAACATTTATTATTTAAAGTTAATACCTTGTCCATAAACAATCTGCCTGTGCGTTGAAAGAGTCGTAGAAGTAGAAGGAAATAACAGATCAAAAACTAAAGAAAGCTTCTTACATCTCGAGATACTGACTCTTCCGTCTTAGCAGGACAGCTGCAAACCAGATCTGAGGAGATGGTGAAATTGCAGTGCATTATGGGAAGAGGGAGGAGCTTGAGATTGGAATCTAAAGTCTAGAAAATGCGGCAAAGCTGGATCCAAGGAATGGATCAGAGACCCATAGGTGAGGAAGAATGAAAAGGACATCAGTTCACTCATTTCTACTACTGTAGAAAGCAAATCCAGTCATTTTTCATATCCAAGGAACACAAAATGCCAAGGGCAAAGAAAAAACAAACTTTTTCAGCCTACAGGAAGTGATTTTCAACAAAGACATGGTTAAAAGAAAAAGAGGAAACAAGACATCTAGCTGCCTGCAGCTCTGGTGTATTACTTTGAAAAGGCACACATTTTATTCAAAATAAAAATGAGTAACAACTTACCAAAATGATACCATTAATATATTTTTACTAGCAACATCTGTATTGAAAACCTCAGTGAGATGTGCTTCTGTTTCTACTGGGGAATGTGCAACAATCCTACCTGCAACCCCAGAAACCAGCTAGATCACCGCAACATTGTGGAAATTGCACTTGCTGTTCTCTTCGCTCCCCTCTCAATTTCTTTACTCGAAAATTTGTAACAGGACAAAACTACCAAAATTAGAGAATTTACATATTACATTAATTCACTTAAAAGTTAACAGGTTTTACATCAACGTGCATGTTCTAATCAATACAAAAATGCTAGTGTCTGGTACTGATTGACTAATTAACAATTTTCCAGAAAATAAACAGGAACAGGTTGAAAATGTGAGGCATAAATCAAGAACATTTGGGAAGTATGCCTCTGACAATATTACCACCTGTAAGGCCGGAGCACTGACTACAGTGCTTCGCAGCTTTAGTCAGCGGTCTTGCACACTAGAAAATATGACTACCTGTCACGTTGAACCCAAAAGTAAGTTCATTTAGCAACTAGTGTCCTTACATATAGATCAAAACACTGAACAGTGCAGCATAAAAGTCTGAAGTCTTAACATTAGCAAATCCAAATAAAACAAATTCAAATATGTCCTGGGGAAAAGGCCCACCACATTAATCCAACAGCATAAAAAGGGACTGGATTGTCCAAGGACATGCCAGACTTGCAAGCTAATCCAGAATGTAAAAGGCAGAGTGGTCATTGCTTAAGATGGAGAAATTTATTAGCTACTGTTTTTATGTTACAATGCATAATCTGTGAAAAGCAGAATGGTTGAGAGATAAGGAGACAATTATAGCAAGCAAACAAACATTGCTTAAATAAAAAAAAAAAGCACCCCCTTCAAACATGGCATCTTAAGCAGCTGCCTATTTTGCCTATGCATAAGGCCAGTCCTTGGCGATTTGTCAACACGTTTGTTAAGCTAACTAACTAGTACAGCAACTCTTTGCATTCTTTAAAACAGTCCATCTGATATCTGCCCTGTACTTGAAATAGAGAGGCAGGAAGTGGCTCCTAATGTTATGAATACTCCATTTTGGTGGCGCACTGTCATACGATTCTACATCTAGGCACAGTATTGCTTATAAAAGACAATAGGCTACCCAGTCTTTCACTTAAAATTGGAGGAGGCAAGGAGAAAGTCCTCAAAAACATTTTGATGGAGCACTGCCATGTGAGCCTTTAGGGGAATGCTTTATTGTTTAAAAAACAGGGAAGGCTATGCAGTCTCCTACCTAAATGAGGAAGACCCTGTTGGAGGGGAAAGAAAGTACAGTTGTGTACACTTACCATAAATGTAGATGTTAGTGTGTATTCACTGTTGCAGTCATTACATTTGGGTTATCTGCTTGAAGGTAGCCCTCAGTCAGCCTGATTAACAAGTCTTGGGTCCTGTGTCGGTTGATGTCTCTTCTTCCATGTCGTCAGGTCATCAGGGGTATAAAACATGCAGCAGACGTCATTACATCAGTTTTTCTTGCCCCAGATGTCAGGTGCCCCCCTAATGGGAAGCAATTAAATCTATAAATATACAAGGTTATACCTCAAACAAAAAAGCAAATACACCACAAGCTTTTAAGCATTGAGAAGGAGAGAAGAGATATAGCCAAATGGAGTCAGGGGGCTGGAGGGAGGGTAACCAGGACTGCAACAGTGAATACACTTGAACATCTACATTTATGGAAAGTGTACACAACTGTACTATGTTCTTCATGTTTCACTGTTGCAGTCATTACATTTGGGTAGATTCCCAAAGCTAAGGATGGGAGGAGGAATTTAGATAGCATTAGGACCAGCTATAAGGCCCTGCAAACCTGCAGTGGCAAAGCCAGCTCTGGATTTAGAGAAAATTGGCAAATGGTAATGCTTTGTAAAAGTATGTACAGAACTCCAGGTAGAAGCTTCTAGGATGCCCCTGGTAGGTACGTCTCTGAGAAAGGCAGTAGAGATAGATGCAGCCCTGCTTGAGTGGGATCTCATTCCCTGTGGGATAGGTTTTCCATAGTGCTTATAGCAGAAGTGAATGCAATGGCCTATCCATTTGGAGACAGTTAATTTGAAATAGCCTTCCCCTCTGTCCCTGCAGCAAATGCCACCAGCAGTTGTTCAGATTTCCTTTGAGGTTTAGACCTGTCCAAGATGAATCCAAGTTGTCTGTGCACATCTAAGGAGTGCAGTATCAATTTCCCTTTGTTCTGTAGATAAGGAAAGAAGGTAGGCGAATGAATGGACTGAAAGGCCACACTGGATACCACCTTTGGCATGAGAGAGGGATTGGTCCTGAGGGACACCCTGTCCGCATGAAAGATTATGAAATGCTCCACTGCCATAAGGGCCTGTAATTCAGATACCCTTCTTGCTGAAGTGATGGCTAAAAGGGAAGCTGTTTTCCAAGAAAGGAATTTTAAATCTGCAGTAGCAGCTGGCTCGAAAGGAGGAAGGGTGAGTTTCGCCAATACAAAGTTAAGGTCCCAGGCTGGAGTTGGAGCTCTCCTGGGTGGTCTTAGATTTTTGGCCCCTCTGAGGAACTGCTTGAGCAGTGGAAGAGAGAAGAGGGGAGATTCTGTGTTATGAGCAGCTGAAATGGCGGAGGTGTGAATTCTTGAGGAAAAAGACAGGCGCTTGTGAAGCATCTTAGTTAAGTATTGTAAAATCTGAGGTAAATTGGGCACTGCTGTACTCATCCCTTGAGATTGGTTCCAGACACAGAATCTTTTCCATTTATCAACATAGGATTTTCTAGTACTAGGCCTCCTTGCCTCTAAAATTACATCCATCACTGGTTTACTGAGTGATGGTAAAGGAGAGCTTAGGCAATCAGCCAGGCTGCTAGGTTCAGTGTTTGAAGCAGAGGGTGCAGAATCTGGTTCTCCTGCTGAGACAGCAGGGTAGGAGTCTGAGGCAGGTGCCATGGGGCCAACAGTGACATACCAATGTTGGTGTGGCCAGGCTGGTGCAATCAAAATCATCCTTGGTTTGGCGTTTGATCTTTAGTAGTACTTTGGAGAGCAGAGGCAGGAGGAGGAAAGGCATAAACGGATAGGTTTTTCCAGCTGAAGGACAGAGCATCCACTTTCCAAGCTTGTCTATGGGGAGTCCTTGCACAATTTTTTTCCAATTGACAGTTCTGGGGGGGAGGAAAACAGGTCTATATCCGGGCTCCCCCATTTGCTTGTCAACATCTTGAAAATCCTTGGTTCCAGTTTCCACTCGTGTGGGTCCATGAGGGTTCTGCTTAGTCCATCTGCTAGTGTATTCAGTTTTCCTGGCAGGAATTGAGCTTGTAGATATACTTGGTAGCTCAAGGCTGTGTTCCACAATGCCATGGCTAGTCTGCAGAGGGGGGGTAAGAATGTGTACCCCACCTGCTTATGTACCACATAAGTGTGCATTGTCAGTCTTTACCATTAATTGACCCGGAAGAATGTGGTACTTGAAGGCTGTCAGAGCATTCTGTACAGCTAACATTTCTTTATGATTGATGTGAAGGTGCACTTGAATTGGGTTCCATTTGCCCGGAATGCACTTCCCTGCCAGGTGCGCCCTCCCATGCATAGTCTGATGCATCTGTTAGGGTTTGGGTGGCAGGGGGTAATGTGAATGGTAGTCCCTTGTTTTGGTGGCAGGCCTCTGCCCACCAAAGGAACTCTAGGTGTAGACAAGGAATGATAGGAATCATTGCTTCTAGATCCTGACAATGTTGACACCATAGACTTTTTAGATACCATTGTAGTTTCCTCATATGCAGTCTTGCATATGGAATTAGATAATGCAGGAGGCCATGAACCCCAAGGCTTGTAGTATTTGCCATGCAGATGACAGAGTTTTTGTGACCACTTGTTTAAAATATATAGAAAAATAGAGGCAGGTTGCAGGTCTCTTCCAAAAGCTTTATTCACAGATAACACAAGCACTTTCACCAACTGGCTTCTTCAGGTGTATACAAGAACTAAAAACATCCCTACATTTATACTATGCATCTCTCAATTATCCAATTAAGCACTTAGTGATACCAAACCTCAAGACAAACAGCACTTTCATACAATATATATGTATGTACATAAACCTTAAAGCATGCCAATACTTATTTTACACATTAAAACATACTAAAATGTATAAAACACATACATCAATATATACAAAAAAATTCATCAAACTGACTACCTACGTAAAGCCCTATTTTAAAAAAAAATAATCACTTTGTTACAGGTTAACAAAATGATTAAACACATACATGAAGAGTTAAAATTGATGGTAGATAACATTTTAGATGGGAAACTCTCTCAATACTTTTATTGCTAAACCCACTATCCCAATGATACAAGGATTACCCAAGCTACATAAAAGCATAGATAATCCACCAATAAGATCAACTGCGTCTGGTAGGAACTGGTGTACTGAGGCAATTTCAATTTGGAAAAAACTGAGAATTTATAAATACCTAGGACCACATTCTTAAGGATACTGAACAATTTAAGGACTTATACATCACAAGTATTGCTTGTCATATTTGATGTATCGTTATACCCAATGATTATGGAATTAAGAGTGCAGCTGATTTAATGTATAATAGTGGGAATTATGACTGCAATAAGACTGAGCTGATATGCAAGTTATTGAATCTTGTTTTAGAAAACAATGTCTTTGTATACAAAGACAAGATTTTTGGCATTACTATGGGAACGTCTTGTGCAAACAGCTATGCCAATGCGGTAATGTTAAAATGGGAGAAAGAATTTTTGATGAAAAATTTTATAAAAGATATATTGTTCTACCGTAGATTTGTAGAGGACCTTTTTATGATATGGGGGGTCTCTACTGAAAATTTAAAATTATTTGCTGATTATATTGATGCCTCAACAAGTTTAAGTTTACTTTGAACTTTTAAAATAAAGAAATACATTTCTTGGATGTTTTGATTATGCAGACCACAAATGGTGACCTGAGTATTAAAATGTTTAAGAATGTCATGTTAATAGTTTACTTACGAGGGACAGTATAAAAATGTGGCTCAAAATCAAGCATTTAGAGCTTCATCACTTAATGCTATGGATGATTTTGCAATGCAATTAGATATTGTGGAAACTGACTTGGAGAGAGGTTATGATCAAAAATTAATTGATTGTAGTATTAATGCAGTAAAAAAGTGTGAGATACAGTAGGGCCAAACCCTATTTTTCTAAACAGACAGAAGATAGTGTTAAAGGTCATGTTAAAAAAACATGATCATTTAAATTATGTTTTAGTTACTGAAGAGATATTAGATGCTATACGAACATTATTAAGCAGCATTGGAATATTCTAACGTCAGATAGGCAAAGTAAGTAAGTTTATAGGTGCATTTCCTGAGTTCACCTTTAAGAATAAAAAATCTTTGAAAAGGCAGTTGTGTGGCCCTAGAAGTTTCATTTAATAATAATGAAGGCACTAGACCTTGCTTCAAATGCCAGTACTGTAAGTATGTAAATACAGATGGCGAATTTGTACATCCTGATACAGGCAGACTATTTAATTTTAGTATTAATGCTAGATGTGATTCTTCACATTTAGTTTACTTGGCTACTTGTAAAATTTGTAACAAATTTTATGTGGGTAAAACAGATAGAATGTTAAAAGATAGTCAGAGAACATATTAAAAAAAGGAAGTCTGTTTAATGCTTTGGCTAAACATGTTAAAGAAACTAGCACAGAACCTTTTTTTAGGGTGATAGATATTTTGAAAATATAAGGGGTGGTGATGTTAGGGTACAGAGAATTTGGAATTGAAATGATAGTTAAATTGAGAGCTGATTATGGACATGGCCTAAATGACCATGTACCACTAAAACTTTTTTTTTAAAAAAGTTAGGGCTTTACGTAGGTAATCATTTTTATGTTGACTTTTTTTGTATATATTGATGTGTTTTATACATTTTAGTATGTTTTAATGCGTAAAAGTAGTATTAGCATGCTTTAAGGGTTTATGTACATATATATTGTATGAAAGTGCTGTTTAAGTCTTTTAAGGTTTGGTATCACTAAGTGCTTAATTGGATAATTGAGAGAAGCATAGTATAAATGTAGGGATGTTTTTAGTGCTTGTATACACCAGAAGAAGCCAGTTGGTGAAAGCACGATTGTGTTTATCTGTGAATAAAGCTTTTGGAAGAGACCTGCAACCTGCCTCTATCTCTCTATATATTTGGAGTCCTTTTAGTATCTCGAGGTACCTGGTTGTCCCTGTGGATTTAATTTGTTTTTGTGGAAGACTTGTTTGAAGTAGATTGTCAAGTGAAATGGTTTCGCTGGCGTGAGGAAAGCCATCTAGGAAGTTGTATTCAAGCATGCTCCCAGGAATATAATTTGTTGACAGGGTACCAGGTGTGATTTTTCATTTATGGTGTACCCCAGACAAGTTAGCACCCTCTGTACAAAAGCCAGATGACTCAAATGTATGTCCTGGTTTTCTGCCCGAATTAGACAATCGTCCAGGTATTGGTATATTTAAATACTTCTTTGCCTGCAAAATGCAATGACTCGAGCTAGGCACTTTGTGAATACCCTGGGCACAGTGCGTGTAGCCTGCTTTGAAGCGTAGGTATCTTCTGCAAGATTCCCTGATTGGGATGTGCAGGTATGCAGGTATGCTTCCTTCAAATTTAATGTTGCCAACCAGGCGTTTTTGCTTAGCATAGGAAGCAACTGGTGAAGGAGTCGGCATCTTGAATTTTGGAATCACCAAAAAGGTGTTAGGCAAGTCCAGGATAGGACGCCATTAATTGTCTTTTCTGGGTACCAGGAAAAATAAAGTAGAAACCTTGTCCCTTTTTCTCTTCTGGTACCAACTGAATAGCCCTTATGCTTGAGAGAGTACTTGCTTTGGGGGCCTCTTCCCACTGCTTTGGAGGTAGATCTGGCCAACCACTTGGGGTTGGTTATGTGTGGAAGTGAAATCTGTATCCTTGGAACACTATATTAAAAACCCATTTGTCCTGGGTAATGAGTCCCCAGATCTTTGCATGAAGTGATATCTTTCCCCCCAAAGGGGGAGTCAGTTGAGAAGTGCTTGGAAGTTTTACAAATAAGTCATTGACACAGTTTACCATAGGGGGAAGTTTTATTACTCCCAAATTTGAAAGTGGAGGCCCCCCACTGCTTAGTCCTGTGCGTCACCTGGGACTGAAGCCTGGGTGCTCTGCTGGATCTGGGTTTGGACTAAAGGTCAGGAAGAGGCAGAAAAGTACCAATTCTTAGAAGGCCAATGCCTACTAAATCTTGGAGGTTGTATTTGTAAAAAGTCTGTTTGCATAGATTTAGCTTTTTCCATCATCTTAAAGTACAGTTGTATACACTTACCATAAATGTAGATGTTAGACTGTATTCACTGTTGCAATCATTACATTTGGGGTAATATGGTGGCAGGTTGCCCTCAATCGGCCTGAATAACAAAGTCTTGGGTCCTGCATCGGGTTGCTGTCTCCTCTTCCATGACGTCAGGGCTATAAAACATGCAGCCAACACCATTTTATTCAGTTTTTCTTGCCCCAGATATCAGGTGCCCCCCAAATGGGGAGCAAAAAAAAAAAAAACAAACAAAACAAAACACACAACACACACAGTAAATATATAAATGAAATTTTAGAAACAAACTTTTACCTTCAACTAAAAGCAAATACACCTCAAAGGCTTTTGAGTATAGTGAAGGAAAGAAAAGGTATGGAAAGGGTGATGGCAGGTGGGTAACCTGGACTACACCAGTGAATACACTCTAACATCTACATTTATGGTAAGTGTACACAACTGTACTATGTTCTTAGTGTTTCACTGTTGCAGCCATTACATTTGGGTAGAACCCCAAAGCTATGGATGGGAGGATGGGACTAAACAGCATTAGGAGTGGCTATAAGGCCCTGCAGGACTGCAGTGGCAAAGCCTGCCCTGCATTTGGAGAAGAGAGGTAAATGATAATGCGTTGTGAAGGTATGAACAGAGTTTAAGTAGCAGCTTCTAGAATGTCTTTGGTTGGGACCCCTCTGAGAAAAGCTGCTGAAGTAGAGGCCGCCCTGGTGGAATGTGATTTGGTTTACCATGGTGCAAATAATCCACTTGGAAATAGTCTGCTTTGATATAGCCTCCCCCTCTGACCCTACAGCAAATGCCACCAGTAGTTGCTCAGACTTTGAGATTTGGTCCTGTTTAAGTAGAATCTTAGTTGTCTGTGTACATCCAATGAATGTAGAATCCTCTCCCCCTTGTTCTGCGGATTTGGGTAAAAAGTTGGCAGGTGAATGGTCTGGTTAACAGCCACACTGGCTACCACCTTGGGCATAAAAGGATTGGTACTCAGGGACACCCTGTCTGGGTAAAATATAATAAAAGGCTCCACTGCCATGAGAGCCTGTAGTTCTGAAACCCTCCCTGCTGAAGTGACTGCCAAGAGAAAAGCTGTTTTCCAAGATGAGAATTTTATATCTGCAGTAGCTGCTGGTTTAAAAGGAGGCAGGGTGAGTTTTTCCAGCACGAGTTTGTGATCTTCTGGGAGGCTTTACATTTTTGGCCCCTCTAAGATACTGTTTAAGCAGAGGATGAGAAAAAGAGGGGAGGCAGTGTGTTGTAATGAGCTAAGATGGCAGAGGCATGGATTTTTATTGATGAAAAAGATAGACCCTTGTCAAGCATCTCAGTCAAATATTGTAAAATCTGAGGAATATCGGGCTTCGCTGTGTCTATTCCTTGTGCTTGGTTCCAAGCACAGAATCTCTTCCATTTATCAGCATAAGATTTTCTAGTACTGGGCCTTCTGGCTTCCAAAGTGACACCCATCACAGATTTACTGACAGGTGTTGTTTGAATAATTAGTTGATTAACTATGCTGCAATATTCAGAGTTTGGAGCAGAGTGTGCAGAATTTGACAGTTCTTCTGAGACAGTAGATGAGGTATTTGAGGCAAGTACCACGGACGAAGGTGAAACATATATTCCTTAGAAGTGGGTACCAGTGCTGGAGAGGCCAATCCGGAGCAATTAGGATCATTCTTGTTTTTTCCTGTCTGACTTTTAGTAAGACCTTGAAGAGTAGAGGTAGAAGGGGGAAAGGCATAGACTGACAGGTTTTTCCAGCTGAAGGATAGGGCATCCACTTTCCATGCTTTTTTGTGATGAGTTCTTGTGCAGAATCCAGCTGATAAATTTTGGGGAGAGGCAAATAGATCTATGTCTGGGCACCCCCCACTTGTGTTAATATGCAGAAGATTTGTGGATAGTTTCCATTCGTGTGGGTCCACAAGATTTCTGCTTAGGTCTACCAGAGTATTTTGCTTTCCTGGCAGGAATTGAAGATGTATTTGGTAAGTCAAGGCTGTGTTCAAGGCCATGGCTAGTCTGCAAAGGGGGTAGGAATGTGTACCCCCCTGCTTGTTTATGTACCACATAACTGTGGTGTCGTCCATCTTTATCAGCAGTTGTGCTGGATGAAGCAAGTCCTTGAAGGCTGTCAGAGCATTCTGAACAGCTAGCATCTCTTTCTGGTTGATATGCAGATGCATTTGGTTTGGGCTCCATTTGCCCTGAATGCCTCTCCCTGCCAGGTGGGCCCACCCCCCCAAGCATATTTTGATGCATCTGTAGTTAGGGTATGAGTGGCAGGGGGGTATAGTGAATGACAGTCCCTTGTTTTGGTGACTGGTCTCTGCCCACCAAAGAAACTCCTGCTGTAGGCAGGGATGAGAGGAATCATTGTTTCCAGACTGTGACAATGTTGACTCCATAAACATTTTAGGTACCATTGAAGTTTCCTCATATGCAGTCTCGCATATGGAATTAGTAGAATGCAGGATGCCATGAACCAAAAAGCCTGCAGAATTCATCTTGCAGATAACTGGGGTTTTGTTGCCATTTGTTTGAAGTATGTTATCAGTTGCCTTGGTTTGTCTGGCATGAGGTAAGCCATCTGGGCAGTTGTATTCAAGCTTGAACCTAGGAATTTAATCATTTGAGAGGGTACTAGTTATTTCTTTTCGTTTACGGTATACCCTAGGCATGCTAGAAGCCTCTTTACAAACGGCAGATGCTGAAGAAGTGTCTTTGTCCTCTGCTTGAATGAGAATAGTCCAGATAAGGATAAATTTGAATGCTTCTTTGCCTGCAGAATGCAATTACTGGTACCAGGCACTTTGTAAAGACCCTGGGTGCAGTAGATAAGCCAAAGGGCAGTGCAGAGTATTGGTAATGCAAAAAAACTGCTTTAAAGTGGAGGTATCTTCTGCATGTTTCCCCTTATTGGGATATGCAGGTATGCCTCAGTCTAGAGTTACTAACCAAGCATGCCTGCCTAGCATAGGCAGTAGCTGTTATCATCATTTTGAAACGTCCAGGAATGTGTTCAAAATTGATAAGTCCAGTACTGGACGCCATGAATTGTCTTTTCTGGGTACCAGGAACAGTCTTGAATAAAAACCTTGTCCTTTTTCCTTTTCTGGTACCAGTTGAATAGCCCCCATATGCATGAGGAACATGACTTGTTTCTGGGCCTCTGCCCACTGGTTTTGTGGCAGATCCGGCCATCTGTTTGGAATTGGCAAGGTATGGAAATGAAATCTGTATCCCTGGGATACTATGTTTAATAACCACTTGTCCTGGGTAATTAACTGCCAATTTTGAGCATGAAGTGCTAGTTTTCCCCCCAAGGGGGACGCCAAAAGATAGGTGCTTGGTGATGGTAGAGGAAAGTCATTGAGACTGCTTACTGTAGGGTTGTGCTTTGTTTCCTCCAGATTTGGAGGTGGAGGCACCCAATTGCTTTGACCTGTAAGAACCGTGTGATTGGTATCTGGAGCCTTTTGAGTACCTGGATTTGCCCTGAGTGGCTCTGTTGGACGCAGGAAAGGACCAGTTTTTGGTAGGCCAGTGCCTACCGAATCTGGGTGGCTGCACTTGCAAGAAATCTTTTACAGTTTGCATAGATTTTGCTTGGTCTTCCATTTTCTTTAAAACCTCTTCTGCCTTATTACCAGAGTATCATGCTGCAAAGGGGCATCCAACAATTTAGCTTTAACATGATCAGGCAGATTTTGCTCCTTGAGCCAGGCATGCTTTCTAAATCACAGATCCAGTAACAGTGGCCCTATAAGAGGCCTCCAAGGAATCAAAACCACATTGCAAAGTATGCTTTCCAATCTGTTCTGCTGAATGCAATAATTCCTGTAACTATTTTCCACACAATCACAAATCAACATCATTCTCTGTTTCAGTAAGCCCATAACATGCTGTTGATATTTAAGCATATGAAACTGGCAGTTTAAAGCCCTGATTGCAAAGGTTGCAGATGTATAAACCTTCTTACCCCATCTATCCAGCACCCTGGAATCTCCATCAGAACAGGAAGGATTTTTGGCTGTAGAGGCCTTTACACCCTTGGGACTCTGAGAAATAGTCTCAGGATTAGCAGCAAGGTTTTTGAAAAGAAATTTGTGGGAGTCAGGAACCCTGTAGTTTTTGTCTGGCTTACTAGGCGCCGGAGGGCAAGGAATCAGGAGCCATGCTTGATTCCGAGAACACATCAACAATGTCTAATACAAGAGGTATTGCCAAATGCCTATGCTGAGGAAGAAGGAAATCCCTAAGCCTCTTGAGTCAGAGAAGTCAGACTCTCCCAGTGAAAATGTTCCCTTAAAAGTATGCAAAATAATCCTCAGGAGATGCAGATGGGATGGATTCCTCTGCATCAGAATCCTCGTAGGGTGGAATGGAAAATTCCTGATCAGAGGAGGAATCAGAAGAAATGGAAACCTAATCTGAAGGTGCCTTGCCTAGGCCTCTTAGCAGGGGGGGGGGGGGGGTTGGGAACCCCTGATCAAGGTAATTAAATCCTCAGCCATTTTAATCTGTTTTTAGGCATAGGGGCCTGAGCACGTGGCTCATGCGTCAGTTTTTTAGACACAGCTGTTTTTGACCTTGTTTTTGTTGCTGGAGTCTGTTTGATATAAAAAATGTTGAGGCCTGAAAACACCCTCAGAAGCTGGTGCCTGCTCAGCGGCTCCGGACCCATCCAAGGGAAGAGACATCCGTGGGTTTAATACTAGGAGAATCTCGTGGCATACCGGACTCTGAATGGGTCTCAGTAGAGGCCTGCAACTCAAAGTAGCCAGTATCAGGGGCTGCGAAAGCACCTCACCGAGTACCGGCGAACGGCTTGAGAAGCTTCATCATCTGTTTTGGACCTAGACTGTCTCTTTCTTTGCATTTTTTTTAACTCTGGTAGTCAGATTGCTAACAGACAGCTCTCTAACCGTCTTTCTGCTCGGGCATCAGTTAGTCTTCTCATCTGATGCTTCACACCATTGCTACTGAGCCTCAAATGCACTCTGCATGTCTGTTAAACCTAAAATGCCACTTCCACTTGGTCAGTTTTTCCAAATCCTTGCTTATACTACTACCCATATCCCACTGTTGTCACTAGCTTTTAAATTAAACGTTGTGATCTGGGCCTAGGCAAGGAATACAGTAAAAATGAAAATCCTTATGAGGTATTTGCTTCCCACAAGTAATGCAATTATTAACGTTTACCGACATCGGTAAGGAGCAAGAAAAAAAAGGTCCCCAACGGGGTACTTAGCTTTAGTCTGAAGACTTCGGTTCTAAAACCTGAATATGAAAATTTCAGGAGTCGGCCGAACGGCACTTGCAAACTGCTTCTGCTTTCGGGCACCGCGTGGCAAGAAAGACTGAATAAAATGGTGTCGGCTGCATGTTTTATACCCCTGATGACCTGACGTCATGGAAGAGAAGAAAGCAGCTGACGCAGGACCCAAGACTTTGTTATTCAGGCCGACTGAGGGCAACCTGCCAGCAGATTACCCCAAATGTAATGGCTGCAACAGTGAAACACGAAGAACATCTTCAGCCTTGATTTAAGGGAGCATCCAGTAATTTCACTTTAACATGATCTGGCAAGGATTGCTCCTTCAGCCAAGCATGCCTTCCAAGTACAGACCCAGTTACCGCAGCCCTGCAAGATGCCTCAAGTGAATCAAAACCACATTGCAATGTAAGTGCACAATCAGGAGTCAACATCATTTTCTGTTTAAGCAATCCAATAATATGCAGCTGATACTTTAACATATGAAACTGGCAATTCAAGGCCCTAATGGCCAAAGTTGCAGAAGTGTACACCTTTTTACCCCCCCTCTATCCAGTCTCTATCAGAGGGGGTAGGATTTTTGGCAGTAGTAGCTTTAATGCCCTTGGGTCCCTGTGAAATGGTTTCAGGATCCGCAGTAGGATTTTTGAAAAAGAACTTGAGTCAGGAACACTGCAATATCTATCAGGTTTGCTGGAATCAGGAGGTAGAGAGTCAGGGGCCATGCTAGATTCCAAAAAGGCATCAATGTCCAGTACAGGAGGTATAGCTAAAGGCCTGTGCTGGGGCAGGAGTAAGAAATCCCTAAGCCTCTTTAGAATCAGAGAAATCCTTATTTTCCCAACGAAAAAGCTCCCTGAGAGTATGCAAGGTTTCACCAAAAAAGAAATCCTCTGGGGGAAAGCAGAGAGAATTGAGTCCTCAGCATTAGAATCCTCATAGGTAGATAAGGGTAAATCCTGGTCAGAGGAAACAGAAATTTCAGAATCCTGGTCAGAATGATCATAAGCAAACCAAGTCCTAGGTCTCAGAGGGGGAAGGTTGGCTTCCCCTAATTAAAGTAATAAGGTCTTCAGTCATTCTTATCATTTGGTCTTTAGGCATAGAGGTCTGACCATGCTGTCTGGGCGTCCGTTTTCTAGGCATGGTTTGAGTTTTAGGCCTTTGAAGAAGATGACGCCGGTTTAATATGCAAATCAGTAGGCCTGAATACACCCTCAGAAGCCGGTGCCTCCGAACCCATCCAAGGTAGAGACATCTGCAGGTTCCACAGGTGAAGCATCTCGGACTCCGAATCGGTCTCAGTAGAGGCCTGTGAATGTGAAGTAGCGGGTATCAGGGGCTGCGAAAGCACCTCACTGAGTACCAGCGAACTGGGCGGCCTCCGTCTTTACCTTTGCATTTCTTCGGAATATCTGTAGTCGGATGGCTTACTGAAGACATATCAGGAATAATTGAACAGAGCATAAAAAATGTAGAAGCGCAAATATGCAGACGGATAGTTCGTGGTTTAAATAAGGCACAAAACAGACAGTGAGGTACATCGTGGTCAGGGCCTAAGCAAGGAATACAGTATGAATGAAAATCTTTTGAGGTATTTGCTTTCCACAAGAAATGCAATTATTTACGTTTAATGACATTGGTTTAGAGCAAGAAAAAGTTTCCCCAACAGGATACTTCAAAAGTTGAAGACTTCGGTTTTGAAATTCGAAAACGAAAATTTCAGGAGTCTGCCGACCGGCACTTGCGAACTGCTTCTGCTACGGGCACTGCACGACAAGAAAGACTGATGTAATGACGTCGGCTGCAAGTTTCATACCCCTGACGAGCTGACGTCACGGAAGAGACAGCAACCGACGCAGGACCCAAGACTGTTAATCAGGCCGACTGAGGGCTACCTGCAAGCAGATAACCCAAATGTAATGACTGCAACAGTGAAACACGAAGGACATCCCCATCTGATACAGCTGTGGATGAAGTTCCTGAATATGTCAATAGCCCATGGAAAGCTTCTTTAGGTGACCAACACAGAATACTACAAATTCCTCTTTCCTAACAGAATATTGTCAGTATGAACCGCAATGGCTGCAGCAGAGAGGCTTCTATTTTGAAAAACGTTATTCCATACTGCTTTCAAAATTTTTTAATTAAGCTAGCATGTTCCATAGTCTAGAAAGTTTCCCCATCAATTTCTCACATCATTACTGCAAGGCAATTTTTTTTGGTTCCACCTAAACCTTTCAAACTTAGAAGTACTGCAGCACTTAGAAGTGAACAAATTCACAAAACAATCCAATTATGCAGAAGCAATATTAAACATATTCTTCATGAATGAAGATATATTCCAGTGAATACAAGAGTCCCAAATGGCATATTACCAAGGTGGCAACTTTACCTCTGGCTTAAAGTAACATTTGATAGCATTTTTTTTGTTTGCAAAACTGAGCTTCCTTAAGTAGCTCTTCCTGTGCAGTCTTACTTCCTTCTGGTCACTTCCTCTTCCAGTGCAATCTAGTTCATATTTAGTTTCACCCTGACATCACTCTAGGAACTGTTGCAACTGTATTAATGCAACACATTTCTGTCTAGAATTGTAAGGCAAACAAAATCAGTACTCAGTAACAACTGGAGATACCAAATCATCTTAAAGGCAGGCCCATGTAAAGCACAACTTGGTAATCCATATGTGAAGTCACAAGAGGCCGGACTGATATCCAGTCTGGCATGCGATCTTCCAAGTGTACCTCGACAAGCAAAAAAAAAAAAAAGTTTGCCAGTTAAAGCCCACAAAATAAAACGCACACACAAACAAAAAAATAAATTACTGCAACTGCATAAAGAATACACAATTCATACACAATATAAAGGGTAAAAAAGTAAAATGTCCCATAAATCCCTGTGGCCCATAACATGCAACACAACTTGCAAGAGAGTTACTGACGTGTACTGTAATGACAGTCTGTACCATTTTCTGCTACTCTTACAAAACTTGCTGCTAGAAAAATTAGGAAGAAATAAACTGTACAAATGGAAAAAGCCCACTGGCAGGAAGCAGCACAAGGCACCTTCATAGCAGCATGTATGATGGCCCCACACAGATAATGTGGGTTTAAGAGAGGGAATGATCAACAGTCAGCAGGCTCAAGGGCAAAAAAATTTACTGGGTACCATGCCTTTTCTATGGCAAAAATAGCTCAACTACAAATAGAGCAGCTACACAGAGAATTAACTAAATATTACTATAAGAAACTGAAAAAAAAATTGCAAGAGCAATAAACCAAATCAAGTCAACCAGTATTTTTCAGGGAGGCTGTACCCTCCCAAAACTTGAGAAATTTACCAGAAGTCACACCTCTGTGCTTTACTACAAAAAGTTTTCAAACTGTTATACTAATCCAAACAAATTTCATTATAAAACAGGCTTTGTTGTAACTACATGGTCCCTTTAGAATAAGGGCTCCCAAAATCACTGCTCCAGGAAAGTTGGCATTTAATTATGCCATATGAAAACAATCTTAATGCATTAAAAAATCAGGTAAAGGGGTTTCAGAAAGCCAGGCTACCTTGATGGTTTCACAAAAAAATTATGCTCAGCTAAAGATGGAAACAAATACAAGTAAAAATGATTGCATTCTGTCTAGACAGTTTTGTTTTTCTTTCAAGCTCTGCAGAGGATGCACTTGCTTATGTATGCACACATGCACCCTTGCTCATAAAACAAGGTTTCAACATTATCCAATGGAAAGGAACACATTCCACCTTTCTGAATGAAACAAGACCTCCATAAAAAGGAAAGTCCTTAAAATAACAGGATGAGAAATCACCCATGACACCACCATATTTAAAATAGACCAAGACGTCTCACTGGTTTTATTAAATATTCAGCATCTAAAAGGCTTAAACAAAAATTAAGCAGTCAAATCTGCAGGACACCACATCCTTAGTTAATGAACTTGCTGCAGTTTGACAAGTCCATCTGCATACTGAAAGTCATTGCTGTTTTCATATTCATACATGTCAAGTGCCACAATGCAGCTCTCCTTAACCACTCTCTCTTTGTCATCAAGAAATTCCTTTAGGGTCTCTAAACAAGACGCTTTGGCAATAGAGCCCAGAGCCTCGGCACACTCATGACGTACCATGGGATTCTCATCCAACTTTCGTAGAGCCTCTGAGAGTTGAGGCACACATGCCTCATGCTGCATCTGTCCCAAGACATAGCCAATCTCATGACGGAAGAGACTGCTACTGCAACGAAGGCCTAAGTTAAAAAAAATAAATAAATTCACATTTACTGTAAAATTTCTCAACATATTGCCAGAATACACACTAACATGCTTCAGGGGTAACTCAATTTTACACACCAAAATAAACCTGGTATGGAAAATGCTACCATTTTCTTACTTCAGTCAAGGTTACTGCAGTTGCTCTACAGACCCATCATTTATCTTGTAGTAACGCACATTAGTTCTGCAGTCCAATGTTCGAACAGTTCTACAGCATACAGGATTCAAATGCTGCATTCCTGCTTGACAGCAAGAGATGAGCCTAATCTACCTTTTAAAATTACATGATATTGAATGTTCTGCCTTCCTGCCTTTCATATCTTCCCCCTTCTCCTCCACTTCTCATATGCCTAAAACACCTCTTCAGATACGATCCCCACGACTCAGTTTTCCAAGAATTCACAAGCCTTTCCAAGAAGGAATGCTTTCACAACTCCCAGTATTCAAAACAGCCCAACTTGCTGCCCATGCCTTCTCCACCTTATGTCCACCTGTTCATGAAAGCTAGCTCATTTGCATCTCCCAGACATTCTTGAACACCCATATCATATTACCTCAGTTATATTTTCTGGTCTCAGGTGAAAGGATTTAGCTGCTCTAGCATCTTATTTCCCCCCTTTCTCTTATCCACTCTTCCAGTGGCATTCTTCTGGATTCCATACAGCAGCCCGATATCTCTTCCTGTATAGATTCACAGGTTTATGCTAAACCAATGGACCACCAGGGTCTTTGCAAGTCTAGTCACGCAACCCAACCCAGTTTTGTCCAAGAGTAGATTGGACACAAATATGGTGGGGTATGTTAAGGGGATAGCCAAGAACTGTGTAAGCATGTTGGTGGGGGTACATTAGCAGGGGATTAATCTGCTTACTGTCAACCTCTATCCAGACAGAGAGGAAAACCAGGGATGAGTTTGTGATTTCCCATCCAATTACCAAGGTTTTTTGAATATGATCAAGGATGAACTCCATTTCAAGTGGATGGGAAGCTTATTCCATAGTATGGAGATCCTTTCAGACAGATATTAATTTCTCCACCATGTTCTATTCAGGTCACCGGCAAAGTTCATGTCCTTGGATCTACTGGTTCCAGTGCAGTTAGTTTTGTGCATGTTGTAGCTCAGCGCTGGATCCGAGGTGCTCTTGTACACCAGGCAGAGATCGCCCCTCAGTAATCTGTAGGAGGGGGAATACAGTGATTGCCTTCCTCCAGAACTGGACACTGTACAGGTGTCTTATCAGGGCCCATTAAAGGGAAAGCATTAACCATTGTTTTAGAGTCTAAAAAAAAATCTACCCTAACTCCACTAAGGGACACACCTCCAGACTACTGACTGCTACCAGTGACCTCCAACTCTACTTCTTGGGTTTTGGTTCAGATGTGTTCAGCTCTCTAACCGTCTTCCTGCTCGGGCATCAGTTAGTCTTCTCATCTGATGCTTCACACCATTGCTACTGTGCCTCAAATGCACTCTGCATGTCTGTTAAACCTAAAATGCCACTTTAGTCCACTTGGTCAGTTTTTCCAAATCCTTGCTTATACTACTACCCATATCCCACTGTTGTCACTAGCTTTTAAATTAAACGTGAATAGGCTGAGCTCGTTCATACAAAGTACTGCACCCAAGACTAACCATGAAGTACTCGCCACTTAGTGGTACTGTCCCTCACATCAGAACCTTTGCATCCTTTTGATAAATCACATAAGAATCTAGTTCCTTAGTCTATTATGCCTCCAGTCCCACCAGCCTTCTGTGTATAATGGAGCCAAAAAAGGCTTTGTTCAAGTCCAGACATACCCATCTGTCAGTACTCCCCTTGGCAAGTTCACCTGTAACCCAGTCATAAAACTGGATCAAGTTTAAGTCATTATACTGGAGACGGATTCTCTTCTGGGAAAAGGACAGTCTTCCCCAGCATTCTCTTCACAATCTTCCAAACTAAAGCACTTAACCAACATGAACACAAAGACAACAGCAGGAAGAATTCCATCAAGTTACAACAGTAAGACTAAAAATAATGAACTGTGCGATTAAAACTTGACAAGTAAATAACACAAGATAAGCAGTAAAGAACTAATTGTAGTCTTTTAAAAACTGTCTTAAAGTTGATTTGGTTGTTTGTTCTTAGTTCTCCACCCTCAGTTCTCCAAGCAGACTCTCAAAATTTAATGCAAAGTTAAAACGCTTTCATCTCTAAATATCAGAAGACTTCATTAGAACAAATCATAACACATTTATCATTTAAACATTCACAGATCCCATGAGTGATTACCAATGATGAGCTCTAACATTTTTGTAATGCATATTACATAAAAATTCTAATAAACAAAATGACTGACAGACTCCTCAAAGCTATTAAATATAATAAACTTTGCATAAAACGTTAAGTCTGGCCACTCATAACCCAATAACACTAATTATAATCTGCTCATTAAGACCCAGCAGTGGTTTCCTGGCATTCTTAACTGCAAAAAAAGTTTTGTATTCAGTAAGATCTTTCCAATGTCCCCCCCTAGTTTTTATTATTCTATCTATACAAATGTGAAAAAAAATTACTACAAATCAATGCACATTTCTTGAGTATTCTCATTTCTTCCCAGTATCATAAACTGGTTTATAAAATCTACTTTCGTAAGCTGTGCCCAGAAATCCCAATATAGAAACTCATACATTAAATTACAATGGGCAATATATACTTACACCACTAGTACCACAGTTTGTATTATCAAAAGACTTAACTGTACAGTTAAGATCTTCTGTAGTCCCAACTTTGAATAGAGTCCCTTTCTGGTCTGTACTATGGCAGGACAGTACACTTCAATGAAGACCACACTGCTACCATGGAGGTTTCAAAAGCCATTAAAAATTGCCAGCTAGCTACCTTAAAAGTGTTATTTGAAACAGGACTCCGTTCTTAGAATAGGACTGTTCTCTGAATTTCCACTAAGCAGAAAGAAAAATCATTCAATTTAGTCTCACTGTTCTAAGATACAGTAAAATACTGTACAGTGTCTCACCTTTAGTGCTCTTTGCTGAAAGATGGTAGGTCTGACTGCATGCCCAAGTGGCACAAAACCATCTGTTCAGAGAAGTATGAGCTACTGAGTTTGGACAAGAGTTAAAGAAACTAAGTTTTAGTTGTATCCGGTGATGCATATTAAACTGATGGACTGTATCAAAGTATTATTAAAATGTTTATTCCACTGAAGTGAAGTTACAGTAATGTGATTTTCAGTCTCATCAAGTTTCAGAATTCAGCTTGTGTTCCCCTAACACAATGCAGACTAGCCAAAATAAATGAATTTTTTCCTCTTCCCATTTAGATGCAACCCATCCTGCGTGTTACGGGCCATTCTGAATGCCTCAGCAAAATAGTTCCAGTACCTCATTTTTGCTGCAATACTAGGATTCGTCTCAGCTGCTACAAAAACCTTTATGCTGCCTTTAAATGTTCTGCACTACAAAGCAGGATGACAGCTTTAAGTACTCAGTTAGCTGTCAAACCCTTCTCACATTCATTTAGGTGTTAAAAGATGATCATTCACCTGTGACTGACAACTGCCACTTCAAACTATTAAGATGGATGAAATACTGACCTTGTAGTATGATGAAAAGCAACACCATACACTTTGAAAACAAAAAGCACTAGTTTATGCACTGCTGCAGTTCAACTCATTCCTGTTCTTCGTATGAACATTTATATGAACTCTTTAGAAACTTCACTAACCTCAGTAGGGCACTGTCTCAAAGTTTGGATGGTGATGAACATTAAGAACTAAAGGTATGTCTATAGCCTGTGTCATGTAGTCAGACACTAATTCCCTTCAGAAACGATGTCAGATTTGACCAAGAAAAAGGTGGGAGAGAATAAAAATGAGGAAACTGAAAGGCACTGAATTTTCTTGGTATAAACCTATACCTAGGTGATCTGGGCTATGGTTAGCTACAATAAACCTATACCTAGGTGATCTCGTGAAAAAAAGTTCTGGGCTATGGTTAGCTACAAGGGAGAGTGAATACTTAAGTGGTACAAGGGGGTAGAGTGACAAAGTACAAGCGAGTACAGAGTGACACAAGTATTCCAAAGAAAAAACAGTAACTTCAGCAACAATGTGCTATTTCCAGGCTCAAGAATTTAGCAACTCAGTCAAAACTCAAAATGAAACAAAGCTGGAATAACCCTTCACCAGACAATTAATGCAGAGGTAGACAGCATGGCTAATGGTTGGCACTGCTGCCTCATAGCTTTTGTTTCTACAGTTCAGTTCTTGGGTAGTATGCTGTCCATGTGGAGTCTGTACATCTCCCTTGGCACCACAAGGGTTCTTTGTGATGCTTTGGTCTCTTTCTACATCCCAAAGACATGCTATACCTAAAATGGAGAGGCTTCAATTTGCCTGTAGGTGTGACCACCATGTCTGCACATCTGCAACAATCATACCCAGAATTATCCGCCCCATCTTGAGTGACATTTTCAGTACAGGCTACGACACCCCATAACAATGAAATGGATAAAGCAGGTAAATAGAAAATGAAAGAGCAGTGCACAGGCCAAAACATCAATTAGCAACTCGTACTGTTGCACTGAAATGGACACCAGTCATCTAGTAAGTTACTGGGGTGCATAAATGCAATTCAGTTGCCAAGATGCATATACTTACCCATACTGCATTGGAAAATTGGCTTATACAATGAGACAGCTTCATGAATTACACAAACTAGCATTACACTGAACATACTGCTGAAAATAAATGGTCCACCACTTAACTTACCATCAGCTAATGCAAGCACTGCTTTCTCACTTCCAAGATTTCGAAGTGCAAACATGGCCCGATACCGGTCAAACAAGGGCACAGATTCATCCAATAGGATTTCCTGGAGCTTCTCAACATCACGCTCCTGATGTGGAGGTGCTGGATCTACAGAAAAGTAGGGGTTCTTGCTTCTCTCTGCCTCACTGCTCTGCAGCCATTCAATACGCTTAACTGCCAGCTGGCATGTCTCTGCTACCTAAAATGTCAGAGTTTCATATCAGTAGCATGCAAACCAGAAGAAAAAAAAAGTGTGCATAAAAACACTATATTAATAGAAAGTGACAAACAGTGCCATGCTGCCTGATTTATCACAGATAACATACAAAACTAAATCACATAAAACAAGCTTTGTTTTCCAATATTCAAATACACAGAAGGCAAAACAGCAGTCCTGACAGAAATCCCAAAGTCAAACATTTCTTGGAGTTTGAACCAAAGAAACAAGTGTCTCTGAAAGATGCTAATGGGATAGTAATCCCATCAGTGCAATTCTCCTTGTACAGTCCTTAAACTGATTTTGTGGACTTCGCATTAGCATATTTGCTTCTTTAGCAAAAGCCCTCTTCTGCTATGGCAACAGTGATTTGTTCCTAACAGCATCTATTCCACCTCCCCCAAGCCTGTCTCCACCCATTTTGAAACAGAAAGGTAGTCCAGAGAAAACACTCTGTGGGCAAAATGCATACCTTTATACAGTGAAGGCATGCAACAGGAAAAGTGAGGTGGAGAGGGTGGGGCTTGCTTTGATACACAAAAAAGTCAAAGTCATGCTTTGCCACCCTGTGAAAATGTTTACAATGAATGCTGGAGGAGTTCCTTAATGCTAAACTTGCATAGCAAGGAGTCTGCCATCTTGCCTCATAGAAAACTGCAGAAAGTGCTATGGGGTCAGAGTACAAAGTGAAATATGGTTCTGGGCTAAAGAATATTAATGTAAAACGGGAGAACTAGAAGGCAATAAAGTTAAAGGGGAAATTACCTGGAGCACAGAGATGCCACAGGCTTCCCTACTGGGTTCATCCCTGCTCTTCATACTTATGCCAAACACTGGTGAGCCACAACAAGATACAATGGCTGCCTACAATGAGACACTTTAGTATCTTCTATATTAAGCACTGGAAAAAAAAAAAAAAAAAAAAGACATCGATGTAACCTACCCCTGAAATATGGGATGATCACTTGCTCCTGTTTGGAATGAATTTTTGTAGACTATAGAATGTAAAATGTTCACTGTCACCACAGATTTCTGTGGTGGTTACATACATGGTATATTCTCCTACTAGATCTGCTGCAGCTTGCAATAGTTAAGTAACAGCTGAGGTACAAATTCAAAAGGAAGGGGAAAATCTAAAGAAAAAAAACCACGAAAATGGCCCTAAAAGGCAAAATAAACTGGTGGTTCTAACTCACTGCTAAGCTAAGTAATGTGTGTGAAAGGCCAGTGTTGTAGGTCAACAAGATGCATAGTCACAAGCATGTGCTTGTGTTACTGTGCATATCTATGCACTGGACCTACCAAATTACAAAGTGTTAAATTACTGAATGACACATACTGGGAGTCAAAAGTGAAACAGCCATACTGTAGGTACACTACATTAAACTCTAGTAATCTGAAGGTCAGGAACTGAAGTGTACAAAATGAGAAAAAGGAGACTACAAAAAACAGGACTTGGAACTACTTCAGGTCAAGGGGTGGGCAGTCTGAAATCCATTGCCAGATGCAATGGGTACCTCTCTAACTCAACAGGATTCAAAAGGTACCTGGGACAGATGGAAGGGGAGGGACATCAGAATCATTCGAGTGATTTTATTAGCTTATGGTTCCTCTTCAGTCAGCACCTTCACAAAACCATTCTAAGGCCTGCAACACTTCATGCACACCAAGACCTTGACTAAACTCAATCCTGTCAATCATGTCATACAGTGATGCTCTTGGCTAAAATCTTAACTTTACTGTGATAAACGAAATGGGAATGAAGTGAGCCAACAGACAGTGGTCGGACTGGCAGCAGAGTCAAAGAGCTGCAAAAAAGTTACTGTTGCTAGCAAGGCATGCTTTGCTACAATAAGCCCTGCTGCACACAAGCTTAACTTACTTGTCCTTCTTGGTTAGGATCACATACAGCCCACTGACATGGGCAGGGTCTAAGACAGTAGAATCACCCAAGACAGGCAATTAAACTGTACACTCCATTTCTTGGTGTGATTGGCATTTTATGTGCAATTACCATCAGAAACTAGGGTGCTGCAAATTCTACTCATATGATCCGTCAGACTCAGGAGAGCCCGGAGGTCTAAAGTCAGTATATAAACCAAACCGAAGTAGAATGGGCACTACAGCTGAACCCCCAAACCCTTCCTCCCCAGCTAAATGATGTTGATATGGCACCTCTCAGGCAATACCAATACACACAAAAAAAAAGTAATGTCTAGGATTGCCATTTCAGAATCTAGGGTTTGATATTTGGGAGTACTGAGAAGCAGCTGCCACAAAGGAAGTGAAAGTGGCAAGCAAACAAGGTATGGAAATGGTGCAAACACAGCAAAAAAGTACATAATCTCAGAACAAATTGGTCATGTTTGTCCTAGTGAAATGAACTGGATAGTTACTGCACTTTACATTGTCCCCAACTATTAAAGCTGAAGAGTACAGTTATGTAAAGGGCTCACTATAATTCTACCAGTGTGATTTCCTCTTGCTCTTCACTACCATCTTCTCAGAGTCCTGCCGTAGACTGCCACACTGGCTTCCATATTTTAAGCAGAACAGCACCCCTTGCTGTCCCCTTCCTGCAACATCCTACCTAGAACAGCTAACCATAAGTTACATACCAGTGGGCAAGGGATGTAGACAGCCATACAGCACAGAAGGATGAAGCTCTGACTGTGACCAACCAACACAGAATCAATCTGCATCCTGGGAGCCAAAGCAGCTGGAAAGGGAAGACAAGAGTAGCCTTTGCTTATTCTCCTATAACAGAGGGACACAGGCAATAAAATTCACTGTTGCACCAGCATTCAAGGGAAGCTAGCCATCAAATCATGAATTACCAATAGCAAGTGGGCAGTTACAGAAGCATACATCAAGTAGTAAATATTGTAGGTGGAATAAACCTGTATGGAAAAACTATTTCAAGGCCTATGCACTAGCCTTATCTACCAGCTGCAAAGTGGATGCAGAGGTTAAGTCTAAATAAAAATCCTCCTTTTAAAAGCTGTCTGGACGATCACTCCAAGATGCTCGCACTCCCTAGGATACAGGGAGAGGGAATAACTGGGCAGTAGTTTTTACCTCTTGTACTGCAAGGAATGAATGGGCCAGGAGAAAGGACAAATGGCTAGCAGAAATAACAGTAAAACAAAAGCTGTCAACTAGCCAGTAGGATACAGTAAAATTACAAACAGACCCCCCCCCCCCATAACTCACGATCTACAAATTTAGTGCATGATGCAATCATTCAACTACCTATCAAACATGTAGCTCCTAAATGTAAGCAATCTTCACTGCTGATATGCAGCATTCATAACCTGAAAGTATTTGGCAAGGATGGAATGAAGTCTTACGGAGAGCACCTCATGAGTTAATACAGACTGTACCAAAAGAAGCTATCATCACACCAGTTTCAGTGATATGTCAAAACTGCTACCACGAACTTCTGCATACAAAGGATCCAGATACAGTGAAATAACATGGTATCACCATCTCCCATATCAAAGCACCAGAATGAGACAAAAGGTAAAAGAAAAGCAACCAGCAATCTAAACAAACATATTTGGCTTGCTAACTGTACTCTGCCTGAATATTGCTGATCTCGGTCTGCACTTTATTTTGAATTGAAGTTTTTCATTTAAATTTGGTTACTTCTCTTTTGTATCACATTTTGTTTCAAGTTTTCTGTTCTGTTGGAGCTTTAAGAGGTCTTGGCTAGAGTCAGAAAAGTTAGCAATGAATTCCCTGGCAAACTGTGAACATCAGCTAGTCAGTTGGAGGAGAAGAGAAATACTATTCTTCATTTAGTTAGAAAGCTCTATTCAGCTGAAGTGCTTGTTTGACTTGCTTGCTGTACTCGGCCTGAATACTGCTGAGCTCAATCTGAATTTTTATTTTTCCTACCCATGTGTCCAACTGTTGCATTCTTAAACCTGGTGGTTTGAGTTGCCCACCCCTGCTATAAGTCTGACTTTGGACACTCCACTCAGTCCCATCTCAGCAGCTCATTCTACAGACTACACAGACCATTTGAAAGGACAACCCCCTTAGTTGCTTAACCTTGAATTATCTTCTGTTTCCTCCCTTCCTATTTAACTTAAAAATGTGCACGTTTATTCAGCTGCTTTTACTGCATTTGCATTTCTTCCTACTTTATTTTGCTTTTGCTGCTTGTTCTTAAGTGTTCGATTGCATTTATTTTGCAACACTTGTTAGTGCTTGTTAGTAGCCCGATTAAATCTAAGCCTCTTAGTGTTGGTTTAAGCACTTAGGCTTCAAGCCAGTGGTTTTACATTACAGTTTTAGTCTATACTCTTGTAGGAGAGGTAGCTTACATCCTTCTAAGTTGGGAACTGCTGGTTGCAGGCTTGGTGTGTCTGTTATTCTAAAAGGGTCTTAATTCTGGTTTAAGCGCTTCAGTTTCAAACCAGATAGTTATTTTATATTAAAAAGGCTTGTGGTCTGCACTGTTGTGGGGAAGAGGGTAGCCTCTGCCCTGCTGAGCTGGGAGTTGCTGGCCAAAGGTTTACTGTGCCTGCTTATTTGAACTTTCCTGAAATTGCTGTAATCTGTTTGCTGTAGCATAGACTAGATTCAGACCTGCTGAATCTAGTTCTGTTTGTATAACCTGAGCACTAAACCAAATGATCTTTTGTTTGAGATGGTTCCTCTGCACCCAAGTGACAAGAGTGCAGTTAGAACTCACCTTAATGGCAAAAGTTCAGTTAGAACTCTTCTATCTGAAGGTTGTTGGAACAGGGCTCAGTTTTGAGCTTTATTGGTTAGTTTGGTTAAACCAGTTTGCTCTCATTTGCTACAGAAGCACTGCGTTTGTGCATTGCCAAGCAGTGGTGGCAACCATTGGCAGTTATAGACTGAAACACTTCTGCCTACAAATTTTCCCCTACTACTCTGCTAGTACTCCATTGGTGAGTTCTTGTGACTGTCCCTCACTGACAGGTGATACATTCAGCAAAGATCTTTGAGTACCAACACATCCTACCCACTAGCCCTTCATATTTTTGTCCACTTCTCTTGTCCTCTCCCGGTTTTCTGAACACATCAAC